>NC_057812.1:578397338-578467181 GCF_018294505.1 Triticum aestivum
TTTACTAAAATTATTTTTCAATGAACGTGAAATGCCCTTCTAAAAAGTTCACTCTCTTTGTCTTGGGTTAGAACCTCTAGCAAAATTGGTGCACAATTTTCTAGGTCAATAGAAGGTCATTGAATTAAATCATAAGTATTTGATTTTGGGCATTTAAATGCTATAAAATAATTTAAATGCTCAAATAATTCTGGAAATAAATGTTGTTGTTGGAAATATTCTAAACAGAGCCCACAATTATTTTCAGGATTTTTGGAAACATTTTAGTATTTTTAATAAAGCCCAACAGTTGCAGTTAAATAGAAAAACAGAAACAAATCAAAAAAAAGAGAGAGAGGGAAGCCACCTGGGCCTTACCTGTGCTGGCCCAGCCCACCTGGCTCGGCCCAGCCGACTGGCCTTGCCAGTCGTCGTCCTCCTCCCGCCAGGAGGACGAGGAGCGCGTGGCCGGCGCCCGCGGCCACACGCTGGCCACCTCCTGCTTCTGCCGACGCCCTGGAGACGTCCAGGGATGCCACGCCGACCCCCACGTTCCCCTCTCATCCTCCCTCACTCTCCCCCTCGTCTCCCTCACCCTCTCCCGTGATGGCCGAGCGCGATCCTCGCCACCGTTCGCCGTAGACGTCACCAGAGCCACCCCTCACCCCTCCGACAAGCCCAATAGCTCCGCCTCGTCGCCCTGGACCTCTCCACTGACCCACGCGACTCCAAACACCGCCGAGCGCCGTCTTCGCCCTCGTCTTCAACCTCGGGCACCCGAGCCATCTCCGGTCGATTCGGCGCCGCCAGGACCTCCCCGAGCTCGCTGACCCCCTCTCCGACCCCGCTGTGAGCTCCTCTTCCTCTTCCCCTAGCTCCCGTGCTCGTTTGGTCTCTGTAATCGCCACTTCCACCGCACCCGAAAGCTCCCCGCCACCGGCCATGGCACTGTCATTTCCGGCGTCCCCGTGTCCAACCACTTGCACCACTGGATGCGGCAGCTCCCCAGCTACACGTAGCACGTCTCCACTGGCGATTTGTTCACCGGAGGACCAAATCCGAAGCTCTACGCCGTCTCGGCCTCGCCGGCGACTCAATGCCAGCGGGATTAGCCCCGCTGACCAGGGGTTTGACCCCAGTTTGACTCCATCTGAGACACTGATGTGTGGGGCCGGCTTCTAACTAATTTAGATTAGTTTAAATTAGAGCTAATCACTCTGTTAGAGGTTAATGACGCCGTTAACTACCCCTCTCTCACTGACATGTGGGACCAGAGCCTAACTAACCCAGTTTAGTGCTAACTAAACACTAACCAACTCTGTTAGTTAGTTGAGAGACTGGCAGAAGGGGCCCACCAGTCAGGTTTGACCTGGGCTGGCGCCTTTGACCTGCTGACGTCACAGTGATGCAGTGCTGACGCATTAATTCAATTTCTGGATTTATTCTTTAATAGGAAATTCCAGAGAATAATCAAAACTTCTAAAAATCATAGAAAATCAACCATAGCTCCAAATGCAAAGATTTATATATGAAAAATGATTAGAAAAATTCAATCTATCCATCTGTAATGGCTTCATGCATGACAAAACAAGTTAACCTTGCTGTTTAAGCAGAATGAGGTAATGCACTAATAAAGCCATGTTTAATAAGCTAATAATTGAATCTTTGACTCAAATGAGTTCATCCTTTTCTGTTTTAGCTTGCATTAGGCCAAGACACCTTCATATTGCCATGTCATAGCATGTATCATATTGTTGCATATTGCCATGTGTTGATTATGTTTCAGTGTGTCTTTCGTGGTAGGTTCTGCCTCCAAGGATAACCCCGAGTATCCATCTGAAGGGCAGTACCCTACTACCACTACAACAGGCAAGCAACCCATTGATCATTCCGATACAAAACCATGTTCTCGCTTCTGCTCTTGTTTACTACATTAAGACAACGCGATTCAAACTGCTATGTGTTTCGGTAGTTGAACCCTTATCCTCTGCATGACCTGTCATTGCCACAGTAACTAGATGAAATCCATTAGCATGTGTAGGAGTTGATTGAGCCATGTATGTGATTCCTACCTTGCTATGCCTGCTATGCTTAGAGTTGTGTCAGGTCTGGTTCATCTGGGTGATGGGCTAGAGTGATATGATATGTCGGTAATGTGAGGAATGTGTTGAACAAGTTTTGGTAAAGGTATCAATGAGAGGCCATGTAGGAGTACATGGTGGGTTGTTTCATTGAGACCGTCCATAAGAACTGAGATCTGTATGCGTGATTTAAGATTCAGCTACTACCACACATTAGGCCCTGAAATATGACCCCGCTCGACTTACTGACCCCTCTCGCCCTCTCTCCAGGAGTTGCAACTAGTTTCTGGTGTTTGTAGGACATGTGTTGGCGGCCGTGCGTAGCGCTGACCCTAGGGGTGGGCTATGATGCGGTAGATACACTGTGGCCGGGTATGCCGGGCGCCCGTTTGGCGTCTTGGGACCCTGTACACATCGTTTAGGGCCATTGAGGACACCCCAGCCGAATTTCCTTGCGGATGGAACCTGAATAGGCGATAAACCTGGACTAGAGACTTGTGAGGTTAGTCAGGTCGTGGTCTACACCCATGTCGGTTTTCGCTTGAAGTCTGCCGAGCACATGTCGTCTGTAGACGCTAAGTGGTGGAAACATGTGTGACGAAGTACACCCCTGCAGGGTATAAAACTATTCGAATAGCCTCGTCCACGGTAAAGGACTACTTGGCTGCCTATGCAGTTCATAGACAAGTTAACAGATACTACTAAAAGACTCAAGATAAGTGTGAGTACCGAGGATGGCCCTCTCGTAGGATGACGAGGGAGGATCCTCGATGGAGTATTGTGTTGGTGAGTAGTGGACTCGTGTGCGAAAACTATTTTTACTGGTGGAGTTCCGTAGGATAGCTTAGCCAAGAGTCAAAGCTGGCTTGCTGCAATAACCCCACCACCTTCTTGAGAATAAGCATGTATAGTAGGTTCTCTTGTAAGACTTGTTGAGTACCCTTGTACTCATGTTTGCTTAATTACTGTTTTCAGACGACAACACCGCCCCCTCCGATGGGTTCTACGTAGACCTTGACGTCGACGAGTGACTAGCCACCCAGGTGGTGATCCTGGCCATGGAGGTCCCTATGTAGATAGACAGGCTTCGAGAAGCCTTCTTTCTTTCTAGTGTCTGTACTCAGACTAGTTGCTTCGGCATGTGCTTGTATGATTGTATGACTTGAGTGTCGGGTCATGTGACCCCTATCTGTATGAACATGTTATGTATGGCTCTCTGGAGCCTTTTAATAAAGTACTTGAGTTGTAGAGTTTTGTTGTGATGCCATGTTGTATGTACTCATATCGGGCATATTGTGTGTATGATTGAAATGCTTGGTATGAGTGGGATCCGACAATCTAGTTGTTTATCCTTGGCAGCCATTCTTATGGGGAAATGTAGTCTAGTGTTCCTCGAGCCATAGTAGTCCGCTACAGCCCGGTTCACCGGAGTCCTGCTAGCCCAGCACTACTGTTCAGGACACTTGACTAGCCGGCATGTGTTTCACCTCGTTCCTATGTCTGTCCCTTCGAGGAAATATCCCGCGGTGACTTCCGGAGTCCTACCTAGCCTGCTACAGCCCGGGTTCCCCGGAGTCCTGTTAGCCCAGTGCTATAGCCCGAAATCACTCGCTGATGACCGACATGCTCGATGTGATTCATGTATGCCTGTCTCCATAGGTCTGTGCCGCTTTGGGTTCACGACTAGCCATGTCGGCCCGGGTTCTCTGTCATATGGATGCTAGCAGCACTATCATATACGTGAGCCAAAAGGCGCAAATGGTCCCGGGCCATGGTAAGGCGACACCCGTGGGATACCGTGCGTGAGGCCGCAAAGTGATATGAGGTGTTACCGGCTAGATCGATGTGGCTTGGAATCGGGGTTCTGACAACGATGGTGCCAAGTGAGGGAAACAACTAACGTTCACGGGAGGATACAACATCCAAACATACATCTCATACAACACGAGCATTCGTTCACGGCCGTCATCTCGGTGGTTATACATTCAAAGCGTGCAATCGGGATGGTTTGGGTTCGGTCCAAGTAGAAGAAGTAGACGTTCTCGGGGCGTTGAGGGAAGTAGACGATCGTGTTCGGAAAGCGGTAGAGGTACAGGTCTTCGACAACGGTCATCGTACACACTCCGAGGTCGTCGGTAGAGGTTCTCGTGATCTCGGCGATGGTAGTGGTACATGTCATCGGTAGTCGAACTTAGCGATCTGAAGTGGTACTTGGCGAACAACGGTCGTCAAAGTACTTGTCGGTCCATGAAGTCGATCTCAGAGGTCTTGTCGGATCCACGGCGACGGTTGTTGTTCACTCGACGGCCTTTGGCGACGGTAGTCGTACACGGTTCGTAGAGGTACTTCACGTCCACGGGGTCGACGGTAGACGTTCTAGGCATCGGGCGTCCAGGTACTTGCCGGGCTTGAAGAACCGAAGGGGTACTTGTGGTGTCGACCTTGGCGACGGAAGTGGTACACATTGTGGGGTACTTGTCGAAAGGAATCCATAGAGGCGGTCTTGTGTCCATGTGTTGAATGGTCTTGGCAACGACAGAAGGGGCAGCGGGGCAGCATCACGTAGCATGCTTGGTGAGGGGCTACAAGTGAGAGGCCATGGCAGCGGCAAGGTTTGGCCGAGAAGATCCGAAGCAGGTGATAGCAGCACGGCGATGCAGGTAACAGGGAACTCAGGCAAGAGGCGTCGTGGGTGCCATAGCGCTGAGCGACGAGCTGCTGCTGCTCAATGCAGACAGAGGCAACTAGTGGACAAAGTTGGAGGAGGACTGTGCTCCCGTGGTTGAAGATGAACGGCAACGGCGCGACACTCCAGGAGGCAGCAGGGCACGGGGACGGCAGGGGCATGGTCGCCGGGCTCATCCACGGCGGTCCTAACCTCCGGAGCACAACGGAGCGGCGAGGAGGGGTTGGTGCCGACATGGAGGGACTTGGCGCGGCGGTCGTAGCTGTAAGGGCGGCGCGAGGAGGGCGCTGCGGCGGGCAGCCTCGCGGCAGAGGGAGGCACAGGCATGGGACAGCGCTCGTCGGCGGGGCCGGCGTTGAGGAGGGATCGGGTCGAGGCACGACGAGCTCCTCTCCCTAGCGATGTGTGTTGCATGTGGCGGCGCAGGAGGGAGAGATCGATGGGGAATGAAGGGAACGAGTAGGGGAGGATAGGATTACAGCGGGGGCGCGGCTGGGCCTTGGGCCACTGGTGGGAGGGGGCTGCTGGAGGCCCAAGTGGCCGGCTAGGCTGGGCCCCTCTCTTCCCTCTTAATTCTTCTTCGACAGAAACAATAGAGAGAAGGGGAAAAAGGAAGAGGGGTTTAGGGAATGAATTTGGGCACGAGGACAATTTTCCCGGACTCATAAAAATATGAGGAATTTAAATAAAATGGTGAAAGGAATTTTACAGAGAATAAAGTTCACACAAAGGAACATGTATGAATTTAATTCAAACTTGCATGAATTTATAACCTAACGAAACTGAATCCAAAAGGGTTTAAATTTTATAGGATGACCCTACATAATAAATATGATTTATGGGCAAAAGATGAACATTTATTTGAGCAAATCTATTTGCGACTCAAATAAATAGAGAAAAGGGAAAGAAAGAAGTGGCATATGGATTTGAAACTTGGGTGAAACCAAGTTGGGAGTGAGCATGGGGTTGATGGAAGGATCAAGAGAAGAAAAGAAGTTGCAAAGCACATGAGCAACTAAATTAAACAAACACAACAATGGTATGGAGAAGATGCATGATGCAAAATAAAATAAAATAAACATCACAAGCGAGCAAGCACGCATGAACATGATGGATGCAAATGCACACAAAAAAAGAAAGCAACGAACCAAACAAATCACATGACGAAACTCAGAAAACAAGGAAGGCATCTGAAGCTCCGGTCTTGGGGCTTTACAACACTCCACCACTACGAGAGGATCTCGTCCCGAGATCTAGGATGGCACCGGAGAGAAACGGAAGAGGAAGAGGAGAGGTAAAACTAAGTTGCTTATTTGACAAACGAGTGAAACCAAAGAGCCTTAAGAGGTTGAACAACTTGAAAGAAAGAATAAAGCAAAGATGGACAAAGTTGAAAACACTCCGTTAGAAAAAGAGAGGAACAAGGAACATTACTAGAACCTTGTAGGTTGAAAGACATAAGAAAAGGGTTGCAATGGACAAGAAGTACATGCAAGCACTCCGGTAGAAACGAGATGTACAAGGAACGATAAGGATCAATTACGATAACACTCCGGTTAAAACAAGATAGAGAAGGAATAAGACTGATATAATTTGGACAGCACTCCGACTATAAATGGGAGGAATCGAACATGAACTTGACAAGATGAGAAGATACTTGATGAAATCAACAACACACTACCTCCGAAACTATTGAAAGGAAGGCTCAAGGTGTAAGAAAGATTTTAGACAGCACTCCGGTTGAGAAGGGAGGTATTACTTGATAAGATGAGAGAACTTGAATGAAGGACACGACACTCCGGTTGAATGGATAAGCAAAAAGAAAGAACATGATCCTCACAATTCGAGATGAAGAGTGAAGAGAGCAACCTCATAATGCTTTCGGAACAAAAGAATAGAAGCTAGATTGTTGGAAAGGAAAGAGTTGAGAACAAAAATGACATCTTTTACCACAATAGAATTTGAAAAACATCCTTAAAAGAAGGATTGAACGTAGTTGTTGGGAAATCAACAACGAAAATAACAAGCTTGTTGAGGTCTTATGGAAAACATCCCAAAAACTTGAGGTGAAATCCTGCCACAAACGGAAAACAATTGCTTGCTTTACATCGACGAGGAGATGAAAAACTTATATCACCGATAGGATAAATGAAGAACTTGGGTCATTTATGAGCACCATAAATAGCAACAATCCTTAGAGAAAGCTTTAGGTGAAATATAACCCAAGATAAACTTCAATGAAGAGATTGATGGGTTGCAAATGATCTCATGAACGAATTGAAAAAGATGGGTTAAAAATATGTCATTTCGAACAACTTGTCAATCATGAAACAAGAAGGAAACTGTCAAAATGACATAATACCACCCAAAAGATGAGATGTGAAAGAATTACACTTCGGAATGCAAGATGAAGAATACTTGAGCTCCTCTAAAAAGAATCTCGATGAATCCTTTGAGAAGGAATTTAAATCCTTGATGAACCACCATGTAGAGCCTCCATGAAGAACTCCAGTAACAAAAGGATGCTCAAACGAAAGGAAAGAGAAGTTAAAAAAACAAAAGGTGAAGCCTTAATGATTTAGATGGATCTCCGTGGTGATATAATTGCGAGAGCTTGGAACTCCGGGAAAGAAAGATGAGCACTTGAAACCAAGAATTTAATCATCGTGAACAAACTCCGGAAGAAAGGATTAACATATGGATGAAACAAGAATAAGAATTACATTATGCGTATCCTTCACCAATTAAATTGATGACAAGCAATGGATTTGGCATACAACCTATTCTTGTAGAAAAGATTAAGATAAATATAGCGTAAACTTGAGGTCTTCAATGAACCACCGGTAAGATTTGAAAAGCACGAATGCATTGATATGAAAAATGAAGGAAGAAGAATCTTGGAAGAACCATCGTAAGAATTGAAAACGATTGAAGAAAAGATAAAGAAGCACCGGGAAGAATTATAGAACAAATGAAGATACTTGAGGGGATTTAGATACAAATGAACCAATAAATCACGAACTGATTAGAGAATACTTGAATGATGCACCGATAAGATTTGGAGAATGAGAGCTGAAAGCTGGAATGAATAATTATGAGATGATGGGCTCTGGAGAATCAAACTGAAAAGGCTCCTGAATTTCTCCGGATGGGTGAAAATAATTCTCACAATCGAAAAGAATTTTGAGAGGATGGCAGCAAGCAAGAATCACGAATCTTCGAGAGAAAGGGCCAAGATTTGAGAGAAACTCTTCTTTGGTCTTCAAATGTTGAGAATGATGACGAGAAACTCCACCATGAATTGTTGAGATACTCCGGGATGACGAATTTAAAGGTTGATCCAATGGTGAAGAATTTAGAAGACCTTGGTGGAAGACACTTGACTGATGATAACTCATTCTTACGTCAAAATTTTAATAGATTTGAGAATAACTCCGGTAAAATTAGAAGAGTCAGGTAAGATCCTGGAAAAAGACCTGTGGGTTAGGGCCCACTCAAACTAAACATCGTTGAACGATTGCTTGAAAAGAGAGATTGCACTGGTTGAATTAAATGGCTTGAATGAGATACCAATCTCGAAAGAGCATGAACGAAAGCAGAGTGGAAACACGAATATTCGAGAATATGTTGAACACTCCGGAACAATTGAATAGCGAGAAGTGGATGATTAAGAGGTGCACCAGCATAAGAAAGCACTTGAAACAAGGAAAGATATGATCGACAAAGCTTGAATTGAATCCACCGTAGAAGAAAAGAATGAAGAATGATGAACTTGAAGCTCCATTAGTATCTTCCTGAGAATCATCGTATAAGAACATAGATTGAACAAAATTGAAGAGACTTAACATCAATAAGATGGATACTTGATTAAGAAGTCTGAGACCTTGAAGAAAAAGGGTGGGAGGGCGGGGAAACAAAGGCAACTTGAGACGGATGAAACAAATAACGTTGAGTAGACTTTGAGTTGATCTTGCTATGTTGAAAATGAACGAATCCACTTGAGGAGAAACACGCCGGTTGAAAAGAATTGACATGAAAATCTCGATTATCATGAAGGGTTGGTATTCACATAGGAGTATAAGAACACCACTTAGAAAAGGTATGGAATCAACACTTGACTTCGAAGCAACTCAATACCACAACAAAAACAAAAACAAGGATTGGCTTGCAAAATAAGCCGGAAACAAACATATGATAGATCCCATATCGTAGCATGTGTCTGTTTGAAAGATATTCTAGGAGCTACTTGAATTCCCACTTATAAACTCCTGAAACTTTCCGGTTATGCAATCAGGTGTTGGGGATACAGGGGAAGCATAATATCTCACCCAAAACTAGCAAATCCTAGATCCAGCTGTATCCATCCTTCAACACATAACCAAGAAACCTTTGGAAATCATTTACCTCAACCTTCGAAAAGCATCCGTTATATGAGTTATGGCAATACTCCCAAACTCCCGCCCTAGTACTGGGTGGCGTCGAGGTTATCTCACCAACAACTGCATAAAAGAGATTTTCGATGTCAGCGAAACTCAGGTGTTCCAGAACTGCAACGATAAAATTGTGACGACAACACCTCGGAGCTCAACTCCCCGGGACACTGCCACAACCCCTAAATGTCAGGAGGCACCAAGAACAATGGTCTCGTCACAAAACCATCGGAACAATTCTAAGATACCCGCATGATCCTAAAAAAATTCGTGAAATTTGAGAAGAGAAGAGTCAAAACTCTACGTCAGGATGCCTCACCAGAGTGACGAAGGGACTAAGGAGTAAAAAGAATCCTACTCTCCGATATATATAATTCTATAAGACTCAAAACATTTTTCTAGACTCAATAACGCCAGCGATTCGATCAAGCAGGGGGCTCCTAAGTCGGGGAAGGCTCTGATTACCAACTTGTAACACCCACGATGCGGCTATATCTCACACGTGTCGGAGCACGACTTAGAGTTATAACCACATTGTAGGCATGTCACAAGAGGGCTAATCTTTACACATCCCATGTACTGAATAAGAAAGGGATAAAGAGTTGGCTTACAATCGCCACTTCACACAATACATGAATATAGCATTACATCATCCAGATACAATCAAGGTCCGACTACGGAACCAATTAAAGAAAGACAACCCCTAATGCAAAAGATCCCCGATCGCCCCGACTGGGCTCCACTACTGATCAACTGGAAACGAAACAACACAACGAACACGATCTTCATCGAGCTCCTCCTTGAGCTCGGTTGCGTCACCTGCACGGTTATCATCGGCACCTGTAACTGTTTGAAGTAATCTGTGAGTCACGGGGACTCAACAATCTCACACCCTCGCGATCAAGACTATTTAACTTTATGGGTAGGAAAAGGTAGTGAGGTGGGACTGCAGCAAGCACTAAGCATATATGGTGGCTAACTTATGCAAATGAGAGCGAGAAGAGAAAGCAAAGCACGGTCGTGAACTAGAAGTGATCAAGAAGTGATCTTGAAACTACTTACGATCAAACATAACACAAGAACCGTGTTCACTTCCCGGACTCCGCCGGAAAGAGACCATCACGGCTACACACGCGGTTGATGCATTTTAATTAAGTTAAGTGACAAGTTCTCTACAACCGGATATTAACAAATTCCCATCTGCCCATAACCGCGGGCACGACTTTCGAAAGTTCAAAACCCTGCAGGGGTGTCCCAACTTAGCCCATCACAAGCTCTCACGGTCAACGAAGGATATTCCTTCTCCCAGGATGACCCGATCAGACTCGGAATCCCGGTTACAAGACGTTTTGACAATGGTAAAACAAGACCAGCAAAGCCACACGGATGTGCCGACAAATCCTGATAGGAGCTGCACATGTCTCTTCTCAGGGCACACTGGATTGTCCAAACTTCCGGTAGGCCAACCCAGAGTTGCCCCTGGTGGCCACTAGCGGCTGACAGGTTGGACCAACACTCAGAGGAGCACTGGCCCGGGGGTTTAAAATAAAGATGACCCTTGAGTCTGCAGAACCCAAGGGAAACAGGCTTAGGTGGCAAATGGTAAAGCCAAGGTTGGTCCTTGTTGGAGGAGTTTTATTCAAGGCGAACTGTCAAGGGGTTCCCATTATAACCCAACCGCGTAAGGAATGCAAAATCAAGGAACATAACACCGATATGACGGAAACTAGGGCGGCAAGAGTGGAACAAAACATCAGGCATAAGGCCGAGCCTTCCACCCTTTACCAAGTATATAGGTGCATTAAAGTAAACAAGATATAATAATGATATCCCAACAATAATCATGTTCCAACAAGGAACAAACTTCATCTTCACCTGCAACTAGCAACGCTATAAGAGGGGCTGAGCAAAGCGGTAGCATAGCCAAACAACGGTTTGCTAGGACAAGGTGGGTTAGAGGTTTGACATGGCAATATGGGAGGCATGATATAGCAAGTGGTAGGTATCGCGGCATAGCAAAAGAGCGAACAACTAGGAAGCAAAGATAGAAGTGATTTCGAGGATATGGTCATCTTCCCTGAGATCCCGCAAGGAATAAGAACGAGTCCATGAAGAAGACAAACGGACGTAGTCGAACGGATCCTCCAAACGTGACATTATCGAAACTAACTCGAAGAAGCAACACCGGAAAGAAGCAAATAACATAGTAAACAACCATCACATAAGCATGGCATGATGCACAACCAAGTATGATGCATGTCCGGTTTAAATATGCATGGCATGGAAAAGGGCACAAACAAAACTACAAGTTAAATGGAGCTCAATATGAAACGAGTTGCATATTGACGGAACACCACATCAGTTATTTAGTTCTCTCTCGTTTATGTACCCAACAATATTAACTGTTGTTAAACATGGCAAGAGGTGAAACATGAGTAAAATACACAGTTAGGCATTTTAAATGAGGCCGGAAATATCAAACAACAATTCCGGTAAATTCTCATGTGCATTTAGCAATTTAATGCAGACAACAATGTTAACCATTTAAATGTTATTAACATGATGCGGATGACATGAGCAAGTTTTATGCAACTTGGAAAAAGTTGACAAGAGCATGATATGAAGCATTTGTCATCGTGGCGGAAACGAAAGGGGTGCCACGATAATGACACCGGAAATGGTGCCACGGCACCGTCCCGGTTCCGACAACTCATTGAGACGTCGGTGCAAAAGAAAGTGTGACGGGAACGTGTAGAACTCGCAAGAGATGGTGGGGTGCTCCCGGTAACCGGGTTCCCACGGGTCGACGACGGTACCAAGTGAGGGAAACAACTAACGTTCACGGGAGGATACAACATCAAAACATACATCTCATACAACACGAGCATTCGTTCACGACCGTCGTCTCGGTGGTTATACCTTCGAAGCGTGCAATCGGGATGGTTCGGGTTCGGTCCAAGTAGAGGAAGTAGACATTCTTGGGGCGTTGAGGGAAGTAGACGTTCGTGTTCGGAAAGCGGTAGAGGTACGAGTCTTCGACAACGGTCATCGTACACACTCCGAGGTCGTCGGTAAAGGTTCTCGCGATCTCGGCGATGGTAGTAGTACATGTCATCGGTAGTCGAACTTAGCGATCCGAAGGGGTACTTGGTGAACAACGGTCGTCAAAGTACTTGTCGGTCCATGAAATCGATCTCAGAGGTCTTGTCGGATCCACGGCGTCGGTTGTTGTTCACTCGACGGCCTTCGGCGACGGTAGTCGTACACGGTTCGTAGAGGTACTTAACATCCACGGGGTCGACGGTATGCGTTCTAGGCATCGGGCATCCAGGTACTTGCCAGGCTTGAAGAACCGAAGGGTACTTGTGGTGTCGACCTTGGCGACGGAAGTGGTACACATTGTGGGGTACTTGTCGAAAGGAATCCATAGAGGCGGTCTTGTGTCCCTGTGTTCAATGGTCTTGGCAACGACAGAAGGGGCAGCGGGGCAGCATCACGTAGCATGCTTGGTGAGGGGCGACAAGTGAGAGGCCATGGCAGCAGCAAGGTTTGGCTGGGAAGATCTGAAGCAGGTGATAGCAGCACGGCGATGCAGGTAACAGGGATCTCGGGCAAGAGGCGTCGCGGGTGCCATGGCGCTGAGTGACGAGCTGCTGCTCCTTAATGCAGACAGAGGCAAACAGAGTACAGAGTTGGAGGAGGACCGTGCTCCCGTGGTTGAAGATGAACGGCGACGGCACGACACTCCAGGAGGCAGCAGGGCGCAGGGACGGCAGGGCATGGTCACCGGGGCTCATCCACGGCGGTCCTAACCTCTGGAGCACAACGGAGCGGCGAGGAGGGGTTGCTGCCGACATGGAGGGACTTGGCGTGGCGCCCGTAGCTGTAAGGGCGGCGCGAGGAGGGCGCTGCGGCGGGCGGCCTTGCGGAAGAGGGAGGCACAGGCGTGGACAGCGCTCGTCGGCGGGACCGGCGTTGAGGAGGGATCGGGTCGAGGCACGAGGAGCTCCTCTCCCTAGCGATGTGTGTTGCGTGTGGCGGCGCGGGAGGGAGAGATCGATGGGGAATGAAGGGAACGAGCAGGGGAGGATAGGGTTACAGCGGGGGCGCGGCTGGGCCTTGGGCCACTGGTGGGAGGGGGCTGCTGGAGGCCCAAGTGGCCGGCTAAGCTGGGCCTCTCTCTTCCCTTTTAATTCTTCTTCAACAGAAACAATAGAGAGAAGGGGAAAAAGGAAGAGGGGTTTAGGGAAAGAATTTGGGCACGAGGACAATTTTCGCGGACTCATAAAAATATGAGGAATTTAAATAAAATGGTGAAAGGAATTTTAGAGAGAATAAAGTTCACACAAAGGAACATGTTTGAATTTAATTCAAACTTGCATGAATTTATAAGCAAACCAAACTGAATCCAAAAGGGCTTAAATTTTATAGGATGACCCTACATAATAAATATGATTTATGAGCAAAAGATGAACATTTATTTGAGCAAATATGTTTGCAACTCAAATAAATAGAGAAAAGGGAAAGAAAGAAGTGGCATAGGGATTTGAAACTTGGGTGAAACCAAGTTGGGAGTGAGCATGGGGTTGATGGAAGGATCAAGAGAAGAAAAGAAGTTGCAATGCACATGAGCAACTAAATTAAACAAACACAACAATGGTATGTAGAAGGTGCATGATGCAAAATAAAATAAAACAAACATCACAAGCGAGCAAGCACGCATGAACATGATGGATGCAAATGCACACAAAAAAGAAAGCAACGAACCAAACAAATCACATGACGAAACTCGTTAAACAAGGAAGGCATCTGAAGCTCCGGTCTTGGGGTGTCACAAAGCTGATACCATCCATCAAAAGGATTAATGCTTTGTTAGGGAACGGGTTAACTGGAGTTGATCTGACTCGCTGCTGGATCTCATGGCGGGTCATCCCTCTAAGCCATCGGACAAAACTGATGTACGAGTATGGTGGAGGCCCGGATGACTCTCTTCGTCACAGCTCCGTTCAACTAACGGAAGAAGATATTGTTTCAGTGTCAACCCTTCTGGTGAACGGAAAACACGAAGACTGCAGTATCGTCGGGTTAAACCCCTTCTGCAAGCTTAACCCGGTGCCAGAAGTAAGGACACCCTGATCTCCCTCCTTTGTATTTTTCCCAGCCGTATTATTTAATACTTCTTTGACCTTTCATCTTGTTTTTACCTGTCTGCAGGCCAGATTTGATTTCTGGAAAGTTAAATATGACCATGAAGCTACCAAGAAAGCAAGAGCCGCTGCCATAAACACCAAGAAAACGACCTGGAGGTCGAAAAAGAAGAAGAAGAGCACTGCTGAAGATTGGATGAAGCTTGACGATTCTTGTGAGTCGGAGGTAGCCCTTGACTCCCTTGGCCAATTTTTTAACAATCTTATTAACACTAATCATTACCAGGATGACATTGGGGCCAGTAAGGCCGTGGAAGAAGAGGTAACTATTTCCTCCGACTCAGCCCATTTGCCAAGACAGAAACATCGAGTCGTAACCCGGAAAGTAAGGTTTTCACAGCCTTTGGCTTATCTAGACCCTCACTTTCTTTTGAAAAAGCAGCAACATGAGAGCCGCCGTCAAGCCCAGACCAAAGACGAACCAGCTGTTGTTCTTCAACAAACTCCTCAAAAACGCTAGAATGAGGTTTATTTCTTTGTCTTTGTCTTTTTGTTAATGGATCTCCTCCCTTGCATTACTTACTTTGTTTTATCTTTGCAGGAGGTATCTCGCTCGTTTGGCGACTCGTCTCAGACCCAATTTCCGGCCTTCAAGACTGCCCCTGGGTAAGGAAAAAATCCTTTATCTTCCATGTTTCTCAAATTGTCTCTTTATACTGACAGTCCTATAATCTTTCACTTAGTGGCCAAGCTAAGTCTAAGAAGGCCAAGGTAACTAAACCGGCGGAAGACCCGCCAATCTTTGCACCTGAACCGGCGAGGCCACCTTCTCCTCCATCAATTGAAACTCCAGAAGACCCGCCTGTCACTACAGAAGCAAATCCTCTTGAGCCGTCGGTTGATGATACCATCATTAACCCTTCCACAACTGGACCATCGAGCTCGGCCAACCCGCCGTCACCGTCTGCACAAGACGTTTTGATCACTGGGAGCTGTTTTGTTGAACCGGGGGATCCAACCGTGCTGGCTCGCCACACAACAAAACAAGACGCATTGGAGAGGCAGAAAGTGCGCTTTGACGTTGCACATTATGATCATCTGAATGCGAATGATATTTTATCCGGCTATCTCAGCCATGTGCACTCTAGTCGCGACTCAGAGATCGAAATGGTCAAACAGTTGCAGCTGAAATACGAGGTATGTTCTTCCGGCTTATCTATATTCCGCCAGCCCCCAAGTCTTCAGATTATGAGAGAACCGGAATGATCAGTAGACTTTATAATATAGGCTAAAACTTTTACCTTTGAAACTTTTCTTGAGTTCTAGATAACAGAAATAAGCTTCACCTGTAGCCCCCAAGGGCCAGCTCATTTGATCATAAATGAGCCAGTACTTTAAATTGTCTTGTACCGTATTCAAAGAACTTCATAATCCGGCTTAACCTTGAGAAACTTGCTGAATAGCATACATTAGCCCCCAAGTGCCAAGTGTTGTTACTTTGTAAAGTACTTGGGACTTAAAGTATGTCTTTAGAGTCATAAAAAATTGTTTTGGCATACATTAGCCCCCAAGTGTCAAGTGGTTTTTGTAAAATACTTGAGACTTGAATCTTGATTTTTGAACCTTAAGTGAAATCTTGACTCATCTAGGTACGTTTTTTGCAGAATGCCTTATCTGAACAGAGCTCACAATTGACTGATGCGAAGACCCGGCTAGCGGGCCAGGAGGCAGAAATCAAGTCTGCTAACTCCAAATTGCAAATAAGTCTCTCTGAGATGGAAAATTTAAAGACCAGCTTCACCGCCAAGAAGAAAACCTGGGCAGAGGAAAAAAACGCTTCTGACACAACCCGCCGAGAAGGCCGAAGCAGCCCTTGAAGAGGTTTCAACAGAGCTGAACGGTTTAAAGGGTCGGGTGTCTCAAATGGTGGCCGCCATCTTTGGTAAGCCGTCTGACTTATATCTTGTGCACTTTTTGCTGATCCAGAATATAAGCCGCCAGCTGACTTTGTTTATAAAATATGTGCAGGCCCACGAAGCAAGAATCTGAGCCAAGATCATGTGATTAAACTGAAGGCAGTGTATACCTTAGTGGAGAAACTGTATATTGGCGCACAACGGGCACTTGCCGACATCTCTTCGGCCAATCAAGGACCCAACCGGCTCAGCGACGTCTTGAAGAAACTGTCAATCCTACCCGCCAGGTTTCAAGAAGTGAAGCGCTCCTGTGCGAGAGCCGGAGCTTTGACTGCCCTGAGCCGCTCTAAGGCTTGGGTGCCAGATCTAGACCCGGCGGACATGGCCAGAGGATATCCCACCGTGAAGGAAGCTGGATCTCCCTTTGAGCAGGATGACTTCATGGCTTGCATGCGCGGAGTCCGATCTCAGGCGACTATTCTTGCAGATAAAACCAACATCGACAAGTATCAGCCGGGTTTTGATGTTGAAAATAAGAAGATGGCAACTCCCTCGTACAAGGTGACAGATTCAATCCCGCCTGTTCGTGAAAATACATTTGCCCCGGAAGTTGACCCGGCCGGCCTGATTGACGAAGAAGCAAAATTTGTCGCCGTGAATGGTTTTGACTGGTCAAAATCCAGCTTCCAGTTAACAGAGGGCGGTGAACCAGCGAGGGAGGAGCAATAACCATCTTCATGGGCTTATGAAAGCCTTGTAATAGTTTAGCTGTGAAAACACTGCATGCTTTGCTTATGACATCGTGCATAAAACACTTGTATGTGATTCGGTGTTTCCTGATGTCAATATATGCATCATATCTATGGTTGTCCATGTAATACTTTAGCTCTGTTCCTATAAATACAAGAGAAAAAATTGGCTTGGCGGCTTAGGACCGAGCAGGTTAAAACACCCGGCTTATAGCCAATATGTTTACCATAATAGAAAACAGAAACAGATATAAAAAGAGGACAATGCTGAAACTAACCCTTTGGTTAACGCAGCAGGCAATTGCGTATAAGCAATAGCCACACTTGTACTTTTGATCCTTAGACCACCGGTTTAAATAACCCGGGTAATGAAGTTGATAACTCAATATTTTTGAAAAGTCAATGCTTCTGAATACTTAATGATCATCATACCATGGTGGCTTTGTTGTCAAATAGTCCAGCCGGCGAAGGAGATCATGCTAATTTTTTGTGAAATTGATACAACAAAAATCTAAAAGGTAAATAACAGGTAATAAGGATGATTTAACCTTGTATTTAAAGGTTGGGGGTTTCTGATTCGAATACGATCAGTAAACCGGACCAAAGGGGTTAAGCTAATGTTCGAATACGACCATATAGCCCCTAGTTGCTTTGGCGTTGCGCCGATCAAGAGGGTACCGACAGCTATGTTCTCTTTGGTTCGAATACGACCTATGTTTGAACAGGAAGCCCCCAAATGACCTTGAGAGGTGTTTAACAACCCTGATTCGAATACGATCCAAGTCAGGCCCAAAAGGGGTTAAGCTATGATTCGGATACGATCAAGAAGCCCCCTAGTGAGTTTGGCCTTGAGCCGATCAAGAGTGTTACGACAACTATGTTCTCTTTGGTTCGAATACGACCTATGTTTGAATAGGAAGCCCCCAAGTGACCATGATAGTTGCAGCTAGATTCGAATACGACCATAAGCCGGACCAAAAAAGGTTAGACTTGATTCAAATATGATCAGCTCCTTAATAGTCATTTGAAAATAAGAAATAACAAAGATGCATAATCTTTTGAAAAAGAAAAGAGACCGATGGTCCTGCTTTATTACTTATCATGGTATATACAATGTTAAAGTATGTACATGATGAGAGCCGGTGGCTCAGGTGTAGTATGGCCGAAGTTGAACAATGTTCCACGGCCGGCGGGTCTCCTCCTCCGACTTACGTGAGTCTTTGTGCTCTCGAATGTCAATGAGGTAATATGACCCATTGTTTAAGTTCTTGCTGACCACAAAGGGTCCTTCCCAAGGAGGGGATAACTTGTGTGCATCTGACAGATCCTGGATGAGCCGGAGCACCAGGTCGCCTTCCTGAAAAGTCCTGGACTTAACCCGGCGGCTATGATAATGGCGTAGGTCCTGTTGATAAATTGTTGGTCGAGCCACTGCTAAGTCTCTTTCTTCATCTAACAAGTCAAGTGCATCCTGTCTGGCTTGTTCATTATTAGCTTCAACATAAGCCGCCACACGGGGCGAGTCATGACGAATGTCACTAGGCAACACTGCTTCTGCTCCATACACCATGAAGAAAGGTGTGTAACATGTAGACCTGTTAGGGGTGGTTTTGATACTCCACAGCACCGAGGGTAATTCCTCTACCCAACAACCCGGCGTTTGCTATAAGGGAACCATAAGCCGGGGCTTGAGACCTTTTAAAATTTCCTGATTTGCTCTCTCAGCTTGACCATTAGATTGAAGATGAGCTACGGAAGAAATATCAAGCCGAATATGCTCACGTTGACAAAACTCCTCCATAGCCCCTTGGGATAGATTAGTGCCATTGTTAGTGATAATGTTGTGTGGAAAACCAAAACGGAAGATCACCTTTTTCAAGAACTGAACCGCCGTGGCCGCATCACACTTACTCATCGGCTCTGCCTCAACCCACTTTGTGAATTTATCAACTGCCACTAAAAGATGTGTGTTTTTATCCTTAGACCTTTTGAAAGGTCCCACCATGTCAAGCTCCCAGGCCGCAAATGGCCAAGTGATTGGAATCATCCGGAGCTCTTGAGCCGGCACATGTGCTCGTCGTGCGAACTTTTGACATCCATCACATCTGCTGACCAGATCCTCTGCATCAGCGTGAGCCGTCAACCAGTAAAAACCGTGACGAAAAGCCTTGGCCACCAGAGATTTTGACCCGGAGTGATGACCACAATCGCCTTCATGGATCTCACAAAGTATTTCTTGGCCTTCTTCAGGGGAAACACACTGCTGAAACGCTCCAGAGACGCTGCGATGGTATAGTTCTCCATCAGAAATCATCATTGACTTCGACCGCTAGGTTATCTGTCGAGCCAGGGTCTCATCCGCTGGCAACTCTCCCCGGGTCATGTAAGCCAAGAACGGCACTGTCCAATCTGGGATAACATGAAGAGCCGCCACCAACTACGCCTCCGGGTCAGGAACGGCTAGATCCTCTTCCGTGGGTAACTTGACAGACGGGTTATGCAAAACATAAAAAAGGTGTTAGGTGGCACCGGCTTACGCTGAGATCCCAACCGGCTTAGAGCATCAGCCGCTTCGTTCTTCCTACGGTCGATGTGCTCCACCTGATATCCTTTAAAATGTCCTGCAATAGCATCAACTTCGCGGCGATAAGCCGCCATGAGAGGGTTTTTGGAATCCCACTTGCCTGATACCTGTTGAGCCACTAAATTTGAGTTGCCAAGACATCTGACCCAGCTCAGACTCATCTCTTTGGCCACTCGAAGACCATGGAGCAAGGCTTCGTACTCTGCTGCGTTGTTAGTGCAAGGAAATATCAGCCGTAACGCATAACAAAATTTGTCACCTTGAGGGGAGGTTAAAACAACTCTAGCCCCCGAGCCTTCCAACTGTCTGGACCCATCAAAATGAATAGTCCAATATGTGTTGTCTGGTTTCTCTTCTGGCATCTGCATCTCTGTCCAGTCATTAATAAAGTCAACCAGTGCTTGAGATTTGATTGTAGTACGTGGTACATACTTCAACCCATGAGACCCAAGCTCAATGGCCCACTTGGCGACTCGTCCAGTGGCTTCTCTGTTTTGAATGATGTCTCCCAAAGGAGCAGAGCTAACCATAGTGATTGGGTGACCCTGAAAATAATGTTTAAGCTTCTGGCTCACCATGAACACCCCATATACGAGCTTCTGCCAATGTGGGTATCGTTGTTTGGATTCAATTAACACCTCACTGACATAGTAAACCGGTCGTTGAACCGGATGCTCCTTGCCAACCTCCTTGCGCTCCACCACAATCGCCACACTAACAGCTCGTGAGTTGGCGGCTACGTATAACAACAACGCCTCTTTCTCAATTGGAGCAGCAAGGACCAGCGGCTCAACAAGCTGTGTCTTCAGATCTTCAAAAGCAGAGTTTGCAGCATCGCTCCAAACAAAATCATCTGTTTTCTTCATCATCTGATACAAAGGCATCGCCTTCTCCCCTAACCGGCTTATGAACCGGCTCAAAGCAACAACACGACCCGCCAGCCGTTGAACGTCATTGATGCATGTTGGTTTGGCCAGGGATGTAATTGTCTTGATTTTCTCCGGGTTAGCTTCAGTACCTCGGTTGGACACCAAAAAACCCAAGAGCTTGCTGGCTGGGACTCCAAAAACACACTTAGCCGGGTTAAGCATCATTTTGTAGATCCGGAGATTATCGAAGGTCTCTTTCAGATCTGTGACTAAGGTTTCCTCTTTCCTGGATTTTACCACTATATCATCCACATAAGCATGAACATTACGCCCAATCTGATCATGAAGACAATTCTGCACACACCGTTGGTAAGTCGCCTGGGCACTTTTAAGCCCAAAAGGCATAGACACGTAGCAGAAAGCTCAAAAGGAGTGATAAAAGCCGTCTTCTCCTGATCTTTGACTGCCATCTTGATCTGATGATAACCTGAATAAGCGTCCAAGAAACTCAAACGTGTGCAACCCGTCGTAGCATCGATGATCTGATCAATACGGGGGAGGGCAAAAGGGTCAGCCAGACAAGCCTTGTTTAAATCGGTGTAATCCACACACATACGCCAGATGTCGTTCTTTTTTAGTACAAGCACCGGGTTGGCTAACCACTCTGGGTGAAAGACTTCTACAATGAACCCGGCCGCCAAGAGCCGGGCCACCTCTTCTCCAATGGCCTTGCGCCTTTCTTCATTAAACCATCGGAGAAACTGTCTAACAGGTTTAAACTTTGGATCAATATTGAGAGTATGCTCAGCGAGTTCCCTCGGGACACCCGGCATGTCTTAAGGTTTCCATGCAAAGATGTCCCGGTTCTCACGGATGAACTCGATGATCGCGCTTTCCTATTTTGGATCCAACTTTGCACTGATGATGAACTGCTTGGATGAGTCGCCAGGCACCAAAGTCAACCATCTTGGTGTCATCAGCTGATTTGAACTTCAACACCGGCTCATGCTTTGTTGTTGGTTTCTTTAACGACGTCATGTCTGTCGGGTCAACGTGATCCTTGTAAAACTTTAACTCCTCTGTTGCACAAACAGACTCAACATAGGCAGCATCACCTTCTTCACACTCCAAAGCTATTTTCCGGCTCCCATGTACTGTAATGGTGCCCTTATAACCCGACATCTTGAGCTGCAAATATACATAACACGGCCGAGCCATGAACTTGGCATAAGCCGGCCGTCCAAACAGAGCATGATATGGGCTTTTGATCTTAACCACCTCAAAGGTTAATTTTTCTGCTCTGGAGTCATACTCATCTCCAAGTGCTACTTCCAGTTCAATCTTACCAACTGGGTATGCCGACTTGCCAGGTACCACACCGTGAAAAATAGTGTTGGATTGTTTAAGACTCTTATCAGTCAACCCCATCCGGCGGAATGTCTCATAGTAGAGGATGTTGATGCTGCTGCCTCCATCCATGAGTACCTTAGTGAATTTATATCCACCAATCTGAGGTGCCACTACCAAGGCCAAGTGACCCGGATTATCAACTCGGGGTGGGTGATCCTCTCTGCTCCACACAATAGGCTGCTCTGACCAACATAAGTACCATGGAATCGCCGGCTCAACGACATTGACGTCCCTGTTGTGAAGCTTCTTCTCCCTCTTACATAAACTAGTGGTGAACACATGGTATTGCCCACTATTCAGCTGTTTTGGGTTGCTCTGATACCTAGATTGTTGCTGTTGATTACCTTGGTCGGGTTGTGGATTATATCCTCCTTGGTTACCAGGATGGCCCTAACCGTGAAATCCTCCACCTGAACCGGCGCCCGGGCGATGGAAACCGCCTCCACCTGAACCGCCACCTGGGCCGTGACCTCCATCAAACGTGTTTGAATTTTTAAACGCCTTCATGATTGTACAATCTTTCCACAGGTGGGTGGCTGGCTTCTCCCAGGTGTCGTGCCTTGGACAAGGCTCATTCAATAGTTGCTCAAGGGTGGGACCTGACCCGCCCGACCGAGGGGGTTGCCTGCCCTTGCGCCATTGATTTCCGCCCTGTGCATTGGTGTTAGCGACAAACTCATCAGCCTTACGTTTATTACCTCCTTGATTTGTCGGGTTATGCTGGTGACCCTTGCTGTTGCTGTTCTTATTTCCCTTCGCTGTCTTTTCTTCGTCAGACACCGGGTCTTTGGTGCTATCAAAATCAGCGTACTTTACGAGAGCCGCCATCAACTGGCACATGTCATTGCAGTCATGCTTGAGCCGCCCCAACTTCTGCTTCAGAGGTTCAAAACGGCAAATTTTCTCCAACATCAAGACTGCTAAGCCGGCATCCATCTTATCAGACGAATGTATTATCTCCTTGACCTGGCGCACCCAATGGGTTGTAGACTCACCGTCCTCTTGCTTACAATTAGTCAGGTCCACAATCGACATAGGCTGCTTACACGTGTCTTTGAAGTTCTGGATGAACCGAGCCTTCAACTCCGCCCACGAGCCGATAAAATTGGGTGGCACCCCTTCAACCAAGTACGAGCTGTTCCATCCAACATCATAGTGAAATACTTGGCCATTGTCGCATCGCTGACCTCCAACAACTCGATAGCCATCTCATCACTCTCAATCCAAGCCCCAGGCTATAAGTCGGCCGTGTAATTAGGCACTTTAACGGGGCCCTTGAAGTCTTTTGGCAAACGCTCATTACGTATGGACGACACCAGGCAAGGGACACCTCCAGTTCTTGTGGCCACCCTAGCCTCAACTAAGGTTGCTGGATAAGCCGAAAAGGTCTGATGAGCCACCTGCTCTGCTGTCAGTTGAACCACTCGCTCCGCCTCTTGCCGGATCCTCTCCTGATCCGCCAAGTTAATGGCCCCAACCTGCACCGGCTCATATCTATGCGGCCGGTTACGGCGTTGAGCATTGCTTGACATGTTAGCTGACTCCATATGCCTATTGTAGCTTGGGCTCCGGCTCGGGCGAGGAGTTGAATGGATCCTGTCTTGACTGTAGGAGTATGCATCCTGCTGTGCCAGAGCTGTTTGAAGAAGTTCTCTCACCCTTCACATTTCGACTGCCGCCTGTGAATCACCTTCCATCGGGAGAGCCGCCAAACAAGCTGACACTGCAATGAGGTTTTCCAAGGGATTGGAGAAGTGACCCGGCGGCATTGGTACGTAATGAGGTGGAGCGGCAATTACACAAGGTGGTTCCATGGCACGCGGTTGGACCGGCGCGCCGGGTGTCGTGATCCAGTTTGCCTCCGACGGGTTGCTTCCCCCGGCTCCGGGCGTATGAAAAAGGTTCCTAGGATCGAGCGTCAGAGGTAGACGTGACTGAGTTTTCTAATGCCTTCTCCTCATGACCTCATTTGATGCGTTCAGATCCATCGAGAGCCGGAAGGTCTCTGCTTGAAGCTGTTGAGCATGAACGTCCAAAGCCGCCCGCTCCGCTGCCATCCTGACTTCCTCCGCGGCCAGATTTTCTTTAGCTTGCACCATCTCTTCACGTACGCGTGCCACCTCTGTGTCATGCTGGGCTTTATCTGCCAGCTCTACCATGGCAGTCAACAGAGTCGTCAGTTTATCCATGAGGTCCATTAGAATCTGAGCCGGGGGGGAGGGGGGCGGGGTCTCCTGACCCGGCTGCGGCCGACCCGGTAGCTGTTGCCACTGCTGCTGTGGAGTTCTGCCCGGGATGTGTCCCTGCCATGAAGACTCCGGCCCAATTCGGCGGCTCAAGGGGGTCTGGAATACTACTGCCATCGGAACAGCCCCCGAGCATGCCATCCCGCAGCTGGTACAAAGAGTCTGTCTCGCCCGTTGATGATGCAGTGTCAGAACAGACAGCCGTCTCACCGCCCTCCACCGATCCTTCAGAGTATTCACTGACGTGGACGCAGCCTACAAAGGCATGCTTCACGACATATTGAACACGGGTGCTCCTCGCGCGTTGAGCCGTTTCGACGAGGTTGGTGTGGACGTCCGGCTCAGGGCCTGACTCACCGATCCGGCCGACCAAGACGTGAATTCCGCTGAAGAGGGCCCGGTATCCATACTCAATTGAGCCGGCCTCGGGGCCCCAGCCTTCGTCGTCGATGTAGAGCTTGCCGCAACGACTCTTGGTCATCCGGCCCACAGCGTATCCCTTGAGCCCTTCGAAGTTGCCCTTCAAGAACTCAAATCCACCGTGCGTTTGCCCCACTATGGGCGCCAACTGCCGTGCAATTGTCACAGCAAATGTCCTAGCGAATGGACTTAGTCATAGGGCCATAGCAACTAGGAAGCTTAAAAGGGTTAATCGGGAAAAAGGACACGAGAGGTTTTATACTAGTTCGGCCCCTTACGATGAAGGTAAAAGCCTACATCTAGTTGTGTTGGTATTGCTGGGGTCTCGATCACCAAGAGGCTTAACTCGCCGGCTTGGTTCTTGGTCTCTTGTTTCTTTCCCTAAGCCGCCACCGGGTCGTCCCCTTATATACACGGGTTGACGCCTGGTGGCCTACAGTGTCCTGGCCGGCTCATAATTGTGTCCGGCTCAGTGACTTCCTTTACATGTCTTTCTTTACAAGTCTTTCCTTACATACAGCTGTTTGTAATATTGGGCCTTAAGCCGCCTCTAGGCCCTTGGGCCTTCTATAAGATTTAATAAACTATCATCTTAATGTTTACTGGGCTTCTTGTGTAACCCGCCATTGGGGCTGACCCGGCCCCTCCTGGGCGGGTCATAACTGATAGCTATATCCCCAACATTATCGGAAATACAGATAGGTGAAGTAGCAAAAGCAGGGTCATATTTCATTCTAGCATTCAAAGATTTTCTTTTAGCTTAGCTAGTAATTTCTTAAGATCATATCTATCATTGCAAGCAAGAAAGTCTCTAGCAATTTCTTCATCCATAACATAACGTCAGGCACAACAGGCAATTCATATCTAGGGGAAGAATCTTCATCATCACTTTCATCAATATTAACAGTTTCAATAATTTCATTCTCTCTAACCCTAGCAAGTTGTTCATCAAGAAATTCACCTAGTGGTACAGTAGTATCAAGCATAGAAGTAGTTTCATCATAAATATGATGTAAAGCAGAAGTGGCATCATCAATAACATGCGACCTATCAGAATCAATAGCATGTGTAGGTGTCGCGAGTTTAATCAAAATAGAAGGTGAATCAAGTGCAGAGCTAGATGGCAATTCCTTACCTTCCCTCGTAGTTGAGGGAAAAATCTTGGTTCTTTGATCTTTAAAGTTCTTCATAGTGATCAACAGATATAAATCCCGAGTGACTCAAAGAATAGAGCTATGCTCCCCGGCAACAGCGCCAAAAATAGTCTTGATAACCCACAAGTATAGGGATCGCAACAGTTTTCGAGGGTAGAGTATTCAACCCAAATTTATTGATTCAACACAAGGGGAGCCAAAGAATATTCTCAAGTATTAACAGTTGAGTTGTCAATTCAACTGCACTTGAAAGACTTAATATCTACAGCAAAGTATTTAGTAGCAAAGTAATATGATAGTAGCGGTAATGGGAGCAAAAGTAATGGTAGCAGTTTTGTAGTGATTGTAACAGTGGCAGCGGAAAAGTAACTAAGCAGAGATCAATATGTGAAAAGATCATAGACATTGGATCAGTGATGGATAATTATGTCGGATGCGATCACTCATGCAACAGTTATAACATAGGGTGACACAGAACTAGCTCCAGTTCATCAATGTAATGTAGGCATGTATTCCGAATATAGTCATACGAGCTTATGGAAAAGAACTTGCATGACATATTTTGTCCTACCCTCCCGTGGCAGCGGGGTCCTATTGGAAACTAAGGGATATTAAGGCCTCCTTTTAATAGAGTATCGGACCAAAGCATTAACACATAGTGAATACATGAACTCCTCAAACTACGGTCATCACTGGTAAGTATCCCGATTATTGTCACTTCGGGGTTAACGGATCATAACACATAATAGGTGACTATAGACTTGCAAGATAGGATCAAGAACTCACATATATTCATGAAAACATAATAGGTTCAGATCTGAAATCATGGCACTCGGGCCCTAGTGACAAGCATTAAGCATAGCAAAGTCATAGCAACATCAATCTCAGAACATAATGGATACTAGGGATCAAACCCTAACAAAACTAACTTGATTACATGATAAATTTTATCCAACCCATCACTGTCCAACAAGCCTACGATGGAATCACTCACGCACGGCGGTGAGCATCATGAAATTGGTGATGGAGGAAGGTTGATGATGACGATGGCGACAGATTACCCTCTCCGGAGCCCCGAACGGACTCCAGATCAGCCCTCCCGAGAGAGTTTAGGGCTTGGCGGCGGCTCCATATCGTAAAACGCGATGAATCCTTCTCTCTATTTTTTTTCTCCCCAAAGGTGAATATATGGAGTCAGGATGGACGTCGGTGGAGCACTAGTGGGCCCATGATGAAGGGGGCGCGCCCAGGGGGTAGGCGCGCCCCCACCCTCGTGGACAGGGTGTGAGCCCCTGGCCTTGATTCTTTCGCCAGTATTTTTTATATATTCCAAAAATATTCTCTGTTGATTTTCAGGTCATTCTGAGAACTTCTATTTCTGCATAAAAATAACACCATGGCAATTCTGCTAAAAACAGCGTCAGTCCGGGTTAGTTCCATTCAAATCATGCAAGTTAGAGTCCAAAATAAGGGCAAAAGTGTTTGGAAAAGTAGATACGATGGAGACGTATCAGCCCCGATGATATCGGTATTGTGTGCGGGATCTGGGGGTATAGTTGGATCCGGACTAGTGTTGCCCTCTCATCCTGCCACACCACGGATGGCTTGAAGAGCCTTTCCAAAAAGATGTTAGGCGGGACATGGTCACGCTTGGCGCCCATGCGAGTGAGGACGTCCGCCGCTCGATTACTTTCTCGAGCCACATGATGGAACTCGAGTCCCTCGAACCGAGCTAATATTTTGAGTACGGCGTTATGATAGGCCGCCATCTTCAGATCCTTGGCATCGAAGTCTCCATTTATTTGGGATATTGCGAGATTTGAGTCCCCGTGCACCTCCAGGCGTTGTATGCCCATGGTGGTAGCCATCCGAAGACCGTGCAATAAGGCCTCGTATTCGGCTGCATTGTTGGAGTCTGTGTATAATATTTGGAGTACATACTGGACTGTGTCTCCAGTCAGGGACATTAAAATGACGCCTGCTCCTAAATCAGCCAGCATTTAGAGCCATCAAAGTACATGACCCAGTTGGAATGTGTGCCATACTCTTTAGGGAGCTCGGCCTTTGTCCATTCGGCGACGAAGTCGGCTAATACTTGGGATTTAATGGCCCGACGTGGTTTGTATGTTATGTCAAATGGTAGGAGCTCAATAGCCCATTTGGCAATCCGACCCATAGCGTCGCAGTTATCTATTATATAATTTAGTGGTACTTCTGAAGCCACCGTAATCGAACACTCTTGGAAGTAGTGTCGTAGCTTTCGGGATGCCATGAATACCACATATGCTTTCTTTTGGTAATGAGGGTTCCGGGATTTGCATGGCGCGAGGACGGTGGATACGTAGTATACCAGTTTCTGGAGTGGGAACTTGTGTTCGTCCTCCTCTCGCTCAATGACGAGCACTGCACTCACCACCTGATGTGTTGCCGAGATGTATAATAACATCAGTTCGCCGATGTTTGGCGCGGCCAGGATTGGCTTGCTCGCGAAAAGAGCTTTTATTTCCTCCAGTCCGGCTGTTGCCTCTTCCATCCACTCGAAGTGGTCAGTACGTCGGAGAAGGCGATAAAGTGGCAATGCTTTTTCTCCTAGTTTGGAGATAAAGCGGCTAAAAGCTGCCATGCATCCGGCTAGTTTTTGGACCTATTTAAGGTCCGTTAGTGTAGCCAATTGTGACAAAGCTTGGATTTTGGCTGGATTTGCCTCAATTCCTCTATTGGAAACGGTGAAGCCCAGCAGTTTTCTGGCAGGAACACCGAAAACACATTTTTCTGGATTGAGCTTGATGTCATTTATCCGGAGATTATCAAACGTGAGACGCAAGTCGTCTAATAACGACTCGACGTGCTTAGTCCTGATGACGACATAGTCCACATATGCTTCAACGGTCTTGTCGATTTGTTTTTCTAGGCATGTTTGAATCATGCATTGGTAGGTGGCACCAGCGTTTTTAAGCCCAAAGGGCATAGTGTTGAAGCAGAAAGGTCTGTATGGGCTGATGAATGTCGTTGCGGCTTGATCAGACTCCTTCATTTTAATTTGATGGTATCCGGAGTATGCGTCGAGGAAACACAGTGAGTCATGTCCTACAGTTGCATCAATAATCTGATCAATGCGGGGGAGGGGGAAGGGATTAGTGCAAGCCTTATTGAGGTCTTTGAAATCGATGCACAGGCGCCAGGATTTGTCCTTCTTTGGCACCATCACCAGGTTTGCTAGCCAGTCCAGGTGTTTTATTTCTCTGGTGAATCCGGCCTCTCTTAACTTGGCTACCTCCTCCTCCATAGCTTGTCGTTTGGGTTCAGAAAAGCGTCGCAGTGTTTGCTTGACCGGTTTATATCCCTTCAATATGTTGAGGCTATGTTCGGCCAACCTGTGTGGGATTCCTGGCATATCAGAAGGGTGATAGGCGAATATGTCCTAGTTCACAGGCAGGAATTCTCATAGCACGGCGTCAACCGTTGAGTCCAACTGTGCCCCGATGGATGCTGTCTTCTTGGGGTCCGTCGGGTGGACTTGAAATTTGAATATTTCATCTGGTGGTTTAAAGGAGGTGGATTTGGGTCGCTTGTCCAGGATTACGTCGTCCTTGTCCACCGTAGAGCACAGCGCGGTTAACTCTTCGGCCGCGAGGGCTTCAGACAGTGCCTCGAGGGCCAGGGATGCGGTTTTGTTTACGGCACGGAGGGCTATGTCCGGATCACTAGCGAGAGTGATAATACCGTTGGGCCCGGGCATCTTGAGCTTCATATACCCGTAATGAGGTATAGCTTGAAAGCGTGTGAATGCATCTCGCCCCAACAGGGCGTGATATCCACTGTTGAAAGGGGCCACTTGGAAGGTTATCTCTTCGGACTGATAATTCTCCGGCGTGCCGAATACCACGTCAAGTGTAATTTTCCCCGCGCATCGCGCCTCGCAGCTGGGGATGATCCCTCTGAAGTTTGTATTACTATGCTTGATGCGGCTCCTATCTATTTCCATTTTATTTAGTGTGTCTTCGTAGATGAGGTTTAGTCCGCTGCCGCCGTCCATGAGCACTTTAGTGAGCCGAAAGCCATTCACAATTGGGTTGAGGACCAAGGCGGCTGGTGCCCAGACTAACCGGAGTTTTGGTTCGTCACTGGCGTTGAAAGTTATGGCCGTGTTGTTCCAGGGATTTATTGTTGCGACTTGGCAGACTTCGGCGAGGTCGCGGAATGCCCTCTTGCACCGATTGTTTGCAGCGAAGGTCTGATGTTACTACACAACCTTCTTCTTGTAGACGTTGTTGGGCCTCCAAGTGCAGAGGTTTATAGGACGGCAGCAAATTTCCCTCAAGTGGATGACCTAAGGTTTATCAATCCGTGGGAGGCGTAGGATGAAGATGGTCTCTCTCAAACAACCCTGCAACCAAATAGCAAAGAGTCTCTTGTGTCCCCAACACACCAATACAATGGTAAATTGTATAGGTGCACTAGTTTGGCGAAGAGATGGTGATACAAGTGCAATATGGATGGTAGATAAAGGTTTTTCTAATATGGAAATAAAAAAACAGCAAGGTAACTAATGATAAAAGTGAGCGTAAACGGTATTGTAATGCTAGGAAACAAGGCCTAGGATTCATACTTTCACTAGTGCAAGTTATCTCAACAATAATAACATAATTGGATCATATAACAATACCTCAACATGCAACAAAGAGTCACTCCAAAGTCACTAATAGCGGAGAACAAACGAACAGATTATTGTAGGGTATGAAACCACCTCAAAGTTATCCTTTCTGATCGATCTATTCAAGAGTCCATAGTAAAATAACACGAAGCTATTCTTTCCGTTTAATCTATCCTAGAGTTTGTACTATAATAACACCTTAAGACACAAATCAACCAAAACCCTAATGTCACCTAGATACTCCAATGTCACCTCAAGTATCCATGGGTATGATTATACGATATACATCACACAATCTCATATTCATCTATTCAACCAACACAAAGAACTTCAAAGAGTTCCCCAAAGTTTCTACCGGAGAGTCAAGACAAAAACGTGTGCCAACCCCTATGCATAAGTTCACGAGGTCACGGAACTCGCAAGTTGATCACCAAAACATACATCAAGTGGATCACGTGATATCCCATTGTCACCATAGATAAGCACATGCGAGACATACATCAAGTGTTCTCAAATCCTTAAAGACTCAATCCTATAAGATAACTTCAAAGGGAAAACTCAATTCATCACAAGAGAGTAGAGGGGGAGAAACATCATAAGATCCAACTACCATAGCAAAGCTTGCGATACATCAAGATCGTGCCGAATCAAGAACACGAGAGGGAGAGAGAGAGAGATCAAACACATAGCTACTGGTACATACCCGCAGCCCCGAGGGAAAACTACTCCCTCCTCGTCATGGAGAGCGTCGGGATGATGAAGATGGCCACTGAAGAGGGATTTCCCCCTCCGGCAGGGTGCCGGAACGGGTCTAGATTGGTTTTCGGTGGCTACGGAGGCTTCTGGCGGCGGAACTCCCGATCTATTGTGCTCTTCGATGTTTTTAGGGTATATGGGTATATATGGGAGGAAGAAGTACGTCAGGGGAGCCACGAGGGGCCCACGAGGGTGGAGGGCGCGCCCAGGGGGGTGGGCACGCCCCCCTGCCTCGTGCCTTCCTCGTTGCTTCCCTTACGTACACTCCAAGTCTTCTGGATTGCTTCCGGGGGGTGTTGCTCGGAGGTGTTTTTGAGGATATCCTCGCCGCTCTTGGCCACTTGCCGGAGTATCCAACATGCTCTAAGGCTGCGGGTTGGTATGGTATCCGGTGTTGTGTGTATTTTGCATGGCCTATCGAGCTATCCCTCTGATATGTCTCCAACGTATATAATTTTTTATTGTTCCATGCTATTATAGTATCTGTTTTGGATGTTAATGTGCTTTATTTTACACTTTTATATTATTTTTAGGACTAACCTACTAACCCGCGGCCCAGTGCAAATTGCTATTTTTTGCCTATTTTAGTGTTTCGCAGAAAAGGAATATCAAACAGAATCCAAACGGAATGAAACCTTAGGGAGAGTTAGTTTTGGAACAAATGTGATCCAGGGGACTTGGAGTAGACGTCAAGAAACCAACGAGGAGGCCACGAGGCAGGGGGCGCGCCTAACCCCCCTGGGCGCGCCCTCCACCCTCGTCGGCCCCTCATGGCTCCACCGACCTACTTCTTCCTCCTATATATATTCATATACCCCGAAAACATCCAGGAGGACCACGAAACCCTATTTCCACCACCGCAACCTTCTGTACCCAAGAGATCCCATCTTGGGGCCTTTTCCGGAGCTCCGCCGGAGGGGGAATCGATCATGGAGGGCCTCTACATCAACTCCATGGCCTCTCCGATGATGTGTGAGTAGTTTACTTCAGACCTTTGGGTCCATAGTTATTAGCTAGATGGCTTCTTCTCTCTCTTTGGATCTCAATACAAAGTTCTCCTCGATCTTCTTGGAGATCTATTCGATGTAACTCTTTTTGCAGTGTGTTTGTCAAGATCCGATGAATTGTGGGTTCATGATCAAGTTTATCTATGAAGAATATTTGATTCTTCTCTGAAATCTTTTATGTATGATTGGTTATCTATGCAAGTCCCTTCGAATTATCAGTTTGGTTTGGCCTACTAGATTGATCTTTCTTGCAATGGGAGAAGTGCTTAGCTTTGGGTTTAATCTTGCGGTGTCCTTTCCTAGTGACAGCAGCGGCAGCAAGGCACGTATTGTATTGTTGCCATCGAGGGTAAAAAGATGGGGTTTATATCATATTGCTTGAGTTTATCCCTCTACATCATGTCATCTTGCCTAATGTGTTACTCTGTTCTTATGAACTTAATACTCTAGATGCATGATGGATAGCGGTCGACGTGTGGAGTAATAGTAGTAGATGCAAAATCATTTCGGTCTACTTGTCGCGGACGTGATGCCTATATACATGATCATGCCTAGATATTCTCATAATTATGCACTTTTCTATCAATTGCTCGACAGTAATTTGTTCACCCACCGTAATACTTATGCTATCTTGAGAGAAGCCACTAGTGAAACCTATGGCCCCCGGGTTTATTCTCCATTATATTAATCTTCTGTCAACAAGATATTTCTATCACCGTTTATTTTGCAATCTTTACTCTCAATCTATATCATAAAAATACCAAAAATATTTATCTTATTATTATTATCTCTATCAGATCTCACTCTCGTAAGTGACCGTGAAGGGATTGACAACCCCTTTACCGCGTTGGTTGCGAGGTTCTTATTTGTTTGTGTATGTACGAGGGACTTGCGTGTAGTATCCTACAGGATTGATACCTTGGTTCTCAAAAACTGAGGGAAATACTTGCGCTACTTTGCTGCATCACCCTTTCCTCTTCAAGGGAAAACCAACGCAGTGCTCAAGAGGTAGCACCCTCCAAAACGGTTCCGCGCCCCGTAATGGGCTTATATTTCTTTACTATTGGGTCAGGCGCCCCGTGCGGGTGCATCCTTTTTGCCCGGGCGAGGGGTTGAGTGGAAACCGGTGGTTCCCAGCGACCTGCCTGTGTTTTCCAGGCTTTTCCATTGAGCAGTACTTCTGTACTATAGTTGTTGATAACCCGCAAGTATAGGGGATGGCAACAGTTTTCGAGGGTAAAGTATTCAACCCAAATTTATTGATTCGATACAAGGGGAGCCAAAGAATATTCTCAAGTATTAGCAGCTGAGTTGTCAATTCAACCACACCTGGAAACTTAATATCTGCAGCAAAGTAATATGCTAGTAGTGATAACGGTAACAAAAGGTAACCATAGTAAAAGCAATGTGTTTGGTATTTTGTAGTGATGATAGCAATAGCAACGGGAAAGTAAATAAGCGAAGAACAATATATGGAAAGCTCGTAGGCAATGGATCGGTGATGGAGAATTATGCCGGATGCGGTTCATCATGTAACAGTCATAACCTTGGGTGGCACAGAACTAGCTCCAGTTCGTCAATGTAATGTAGGCATGTATTCCGAATATAGTCATACGTGCTTATGGAAAAGAACTTGCATGACATCTTTTGTCCTAACCTTCCGTGGCAGCGGGGTCCTTACGAAAACTAAGGGATATTAAGGCCTCCTTTTAATAGAGAACCGGAACAAAGCATTAACACATAGTGAATACATGAACTCCTCAAACTATGGTCATCACCGGTAAGTATCCCGATTATTGTCACTTCGGGGTTAACGGATCATAACACATAATAGGTGACTATAGACTTGCAAGATAGGATCAAGAACACTCATATATTGATGAAAACATAATAGGTTCAGATCCGAAATCATGGCACTCGGGCCCTGGTGACAAGCATTAAGCATAGCAAAGTCATAGCAACATCTATCTCAGAACATAGTGGATACTAGGGATCAAACCCTAAATAAACTAACTCGATTACATGATAGATCCCATCCAACCCATCACCGTCCAGCAAGCCTACGATGGAATTACTCATGCACGGCGGTGAGCATCATGAAATTGGTGATGGAGGATGGTTGATGATGACGATGGCGACGGATTCCCCTCTTCGGAGCCCCGAACGGACTCCAGATCAGCCCTCCCGAGAGGTTTTAGGGCTTGGCGACGGATCTGTATCGTAAAACGTGATGATTTCTTCTCTCTGATTTTTTCTCCCCGAAACTCAATATATGGAGGTGGAATTGGAGTCGGAGAGGCAACAGGGGGCCCACGAGGTAGGGGGCGCGCCCACCACCCTCGTGGAGAGGTGGTGGGCCCCCTGGCCTTCATCTTTTGCAAGTATTTTTCTTATTTTCTGAAAAGTGTCTCCGTGAAGTTTCAGGTCATTCCGAGAACGTTTGCTCCTGCACATAAATAGCACCATGGTAATTCTGCTGAAAACAGCGTCAGTCCGGGTTAGTTCCATTCAAATCATGCAAGTTAGAGTCCAAAACAAGGGCAAAAGTGTTTGTAAAAGTATATACATTGGAGACGTATCAACTCCCCCAAGCTTAAACCTTTGCTTGTCCTCAAGCAATTCAGTTGACAAACTGAAAGTGATAAAGAAAAACTTTTACAAACTCCGTTTGCTCTTGTTGTTGTAAATATGTAAAGCCAGCATTCAAGTTTTCAGCAAAGATTATAACTAACCACATTTGCAATAACGCATAGGTCTCATGTTTACTCATATCAATAGCATAATCAACTAGCGAGCCATAATAATAAATCTCGGATGACAACACTTTCTCAAAACAATCATAATATGATATAACAAGGTGGTTTCTCGCTAGCCCTTTCTGAGACCGCAAAACATAAATGTAGACCACCTTTAAAGACCAAGGACTGACTAGACATTGTAATTCATGGTAAAAGAGATCAAGTCAAGTCATACTCAATGTAAACTAACAGTAATGAATGCAAATGACAGCTGTGCTCTCTAACTGGTGCTTTTTAATTAGAGGATGATGACTCAGCATAAAAGTAAATAGATAGGCCCTTCGCAGAGGGAAACAGGGATTTGTAGAGGTGCCAGAGCTCGGTTTTGAAACAGAGGTGAATAATATTTTGAGCGGTATACTTTCATTGTCAACATAACAACCAAGAGATGGCGATATCTTCCATGCTACACACATTATAGGTGGTTCCCAAACAGAATGGTAAAGTTTATACTCCCCCTTCCACCAACAAGCATCAATCCATGGCTTGCTCGAAACAACGAGTGCCTCCAACTAACAAGAGTCCCAGGGGGAGTTTTGTTTGCAATTATTTTGATTTAGTTTGCATAAAGCATGGGACTGGGCATCCCGGTGACCAGCCATTTATGTCATGAGTGAGGAGCGGAGTCCACTCCTCTTGAGAATAAACCGCCTAACATGGAAGATACAGACAACCCTAGTTGATACATGAGCTATTCGAGCATACAAAACAGGATATTTATTTGAAGGTTTAGAGTTTGGCACATACAAATTTACCTGGAACGGCAGGTAGATACCGCATATAGGTAGGTATAGTGGACTCATGTGGAATAACTTTGGGGTTTAAGGGATTAGATGCACAAGCAGTATTCCCTCTTAGTACAGGTGAAGGCTAGCAAAAGACTGGGAAGCGACCAGCTAGAGAGCGACAACAGTCATGAACATGCATTAAAATTAATCAACACTGAATGCAAGCATGAGTAGGATATAATCCACCATGAACATAAATATCGTGAAGGCTATGTTGATTTTGTTTCAACTACATGTGTGATCATGCGCCAATTCAAGTCACTTAAATCATTCAGAGGAGGATACCACCCTATCATACCACATCATAACCATTTTAATAGCATGTTGGCACGCAAGGTAAACCATTATAACTCATAGCTAATCAAGCATGGAACAAGAAACTATGATCTCTAATGATCATTGCAAGCATGTTTACTCATAATAGGCTGAATCAGGAACGATGAACTAATCATATTTACAAAAACAAAAGAGGTCGAGTTCATACCAGCTTTTCTCATCTCAGCCAGTCCATCATATATCATCATAATTGCCTTTCACTTGCACGACCGAACGATGTGAATAATAATAATAATAGTGCACGTGCATTGGACTAAGCTGGAATCTGCAGGCATTCAATAAACAGGAGAAGACAAGGCAATATGGGCTCTTTTGTTAGATAAACAATAATGCATATAAGAGCCACTTTAACAATTTAATTATGGTCTTCTCCTATCGACCCCAAAGAAAAATGTTGGGTGGTAGGTGCGACATATACCAACGGGTGGCTTATCATTGTGGGAGTCAGTAAGACGTCGCCGGTGCCTGGAAATGGGATGAGGCAAAGACATGCACGCCGGTGAATCTTACCCAGCTTCGGGGCTCTCCATGGAGATAACACCCCTACTGCTGCTCTGCGGGGTCTCCGCATGATCACTAGATGGACAAGTAGCTACACAATGCTCCTTGAGTAGTTCGGTGGGGGGAGGAAGAAGGGCACGGCTAGCTTGCTTCTTCTCCTTGTGTGGTGTCTAAAACTAGCTGGGGGTCCACCCCTTTGCATGGGTGTCTCGGGGGGGTTTACATAGGCCTACCCCCCGGGGGTACAATGGTAATCCGGCTGGGCGCGGGGCCCAACCGTCTGTGTCTTCGCTCTCCGGCTTCTGCGCCGGCTGCTGGGGCCCGCCGGCTGGTGGGTCCCGCCGACTACCGGCTCCCAGGTCGACAGGCAGGCCCCACTGTCTAGGGCCTTGTCGGTGGCTGGTTACTGTTGCTCAATCTTGGTGACGAGGGCTTCGCCGAGGTAAGTGTGGCTACAGTGCCGCCGTCCGGCGGGTGACCACTGTAGCCTCACCGCGTCTTGTCTCCTTAATGGGGCGTCTCCTTCGAGGGGGTGGCAAGTCGGCTGGAGAGAGCTGGCTCCGTCTTGGGCCAACTAGGGGAGGCCAGGCCGCCTTCGGGTGTCTCTTTGCCTGCAGGGGCCCACCGCCCGCGGGCCGTACTGGTAGCCCGTCATGGATGACATCAGGGTCGACGTGGCAACAGTGCTGCGCCGGACGGGTCATGCTCACCGTACGGCGCATTGTGCCGATCGTACTCCGGGATTTGGGGGTGGCAGGCTTTAGAATAGCCACGCCCCGTCTCATCGCCGCTAGGTGGATGCAAACTTTGAGGGTACGGTCCCGACCGCTTTGTGGGAGCCGGCTTCTTGGAGTCGGCCTTCTCGCGGCCGGCTTCTCGAAGCCGGCCCTCCCGTGGCTTTCTTCATGAGGGCTAAAGTCGGGCCGCCTTCCGTAAGCCGGCCTGGGTGATAGCCAGCAAGGGAAAGGCGGCCCCATGTCTTGGATTCTTGAGAGCTGGACGGGCTCGTAATTTTTTCAGAAGGGCCAGGGGAAGCCGGCTAGGCTACCCATGGCTATTTACTCCGACAGTAGTCCCCGAAGCTGATCGAGCTTCGAGGCGGACAAAGGGACGAGAAGCTTGTTCAGCTTCCTACCCTGAAGAGCCGGCTTTGCTGGTGTATGCCGATTTCGGGGAGCCCTGCGTCTTGCAGGCGGGAAAGTGGTCGACCCGCGTGCTGACCGCGGGCCCTCACGCGGGCCACATGGCAGCGAGATCCTGCCAGCGCACGCGCGCGACGAGACGCCGCCGCAGGCCCGGGCCCGCCACTCCTAGGCCTCGGCCCGAACGCTTATCTTCTGCGGCCCAGGTGGACCGCTCGCCTTCCTGTGGCGATTTTATTTCGCCGTTAGGGCGCAGTAAACGCGGGACATGGGGGAGTGGGCATGATCGATCCCCACGTTTCCCCACGCCGCGCCTCCTCGGCTCTGCCACGCGAGCCTATAAGTAGGGGGAGGAGGGGGAGAGACAGAGGTTCGCACGCTCTCTCTCGCTCCGCCCCTTCTCGTCCTCCTTTCTTCCTCTCGTTGCCGCCGCAGCCTCCCGTCTCAGCGCTGCCACGCCGCCACATCGTCTTGCTCCCATGGCGCTGTCGAGCTCGTGGGATGGCTCCAACGTCCATGAGGACCATGTTGAGTTCCTCCGCCAGACTCGGCGTCTGCCCGACGCCAACCTCGTGCGGGTCTGCCTGGCGCTAGAGACGGAGATCTTGCCGGCACTGGAGGAGGGCAAGCGGGTCGTCTTCCGCTCGCACTTCCTGCGCGGCTTCGGCCTTCTGGCGAGCGGATTCCTATGCTCCTTCCTCGAGTTCTACAATCTTCAGCCGCATCACCTCACGCCCAACGCGGTGATGCTGCTGTCGGCCTTCGTCTCTCTCTGCGGAGGTTTCTTGGGGCTGCTCCCCATGCTGGAGCTCTGGGGGGGATTCTTCCAGAGCAAACTCGGCACCGTCGTCGCAGGCGTGCCCGCCCCCTGCGGGGCCTACATCGCCATGAGGAGGTCGGGTGAGAACAACCCATTCCCGTCCATCCCCCTAATCCAGTCGGTGAAGATCTGGCAGAAGTCGTACTTCTACGTGAAGAACGTCGCCCAGCAAGGAGACCACGTCAACCTGCCGGCTTACGTAGCCGGCCCGCCGGCTGGGAGGCAGCCCTCATGGAGTTTCCGGTCCAGGTCACTGTCTCAGGCCGGGAACGCTGCCGTCTCCCGGCTTCGGGTGATGATCCAGTCGGAAGGCCTGAGCGGGGCCGACTTGGTGGCCGCCTTCGTGGAGCGCCGGATACTTCCTCTCCAAAGCTGGCCCCACATGATGTGTCAGATGAGTGGCCGCTTCGACCCAAGCCGGCTGAGCACCAGGGAGATGCCTCATGCGGAGGTGTCGTACATGGTAAATCATATCTCCAATTGCAAGCTCGCCGAGGACTGGCGATACGGCAAGGTGCCATATTCTCGCGCCAACCCTACGCCCGTGGTAAGCTTTCCTCTCTTTCTTCTTTTGTTGGTAGCCGGCTTTATGATGGCTGGCTTCTGATCGGTCGGTTCTTCTTACTAGAACCCCCTTCTTCTGCCGACGACCGGGGCAGCAGGGATAGAACGCCAGTACGTCCCCGACCGTATGGTGGATGACGTTGACGACCCGGATTTGGGGGCGGCCGCCATGGAAGACGCCGTCGTGGGGGACGACACCGAGCCCGGAGGCACAGGGCTTACTGCCAGCTTCGAGGACTGGCCGGATGATGCCGAAGCCGAAGTCGCCCCGCGTCGCCAGCCGACGGCCGACCATCAGGGCGTGGGCTCGTCCACCGCGCCGGCTGCCAGCGGCGGCGCACAGAAGCGCCGGGCCGCGTCAACCCTCTTCGGCAGTCGGCCGAAGAAGTCCAAAGCCTCCACCGCGGCGACCAAACGAGATGAGGCGGCCGCGAAAGTGGCCCGCTTCCGCAAGGCGGTGAAGCAGCCTCAGGCGGTCTCAGCGTGTGTCGTCGATTGTCTGGTCGCATGGTTTTCATCGTTCTCTCCTGTTCGAACATTCTTCCTAACCTTTTCCTGCTCGCTGGACAGGGCGCCGCTTTCCCTTGAGCGGGGTCCGGGCGGCTCCGTAGTTGGGCCGACTGGAGGGTCTTCGGGCTCCTGCCGCGTGGACCCCCACGCTGACCTCAGGGAGGCCACGGACTGGAACACTCGTGAGGCGCGGGAGGAGCGTGAGGCGGCGGAAAAAGTGGCCGCCCAGGCGGCGAGGGAGCAGGCCGACGCGGCAGCCAAGGCCCAGGCGGAGGCGGCGACCGCGGAAACGGAGGCGGAGGGCTCGCGTAACCAGCCTCCGCTGCTCGCCATTCCCTCCGAGACGTGGCCCCTGACACCCCATTGCCCCTGGCGGAGGAAATCGTCCAAGACCTGCTGCTGATGGAGAGGAGGGAGGACCTCGTGGTCTTCGCGGGGAGAGCGCCGCCAGCAGCGCCAACCGGAGCGGGCCAAGGCGGCCAATCGTCAGCGGCGCCAGAGGAGCCGACCGGGGGTGAGCCGGAGGACGGAGCCGGCTTCGAGGTGCAGCCGGTGACGCGTTGGCGCGCAGGGGGAGGCGCCGCCCCGCAGGAGTCGCGCCGAGTTGCGGGCGCCGGCCAGTCGGCGGAGGCTCTGGAGGCGGCCAGCACCGCCACATCCGAATGGACTCCCAGCGGGGGGACTGGCAAGCTGAATGTGGCGGCTCAAGAGGTCCGGAGCCGGCTTCAAGCTCAGGCCGCCCTGCTGCAGCAGTACACCCAGGAGTTCCTGTCGACGCGGGCTGCCATCCGGGTGAGTCTTTCATTCTTGGCCGCTTTGGTCTCTTGATTTCTTCCATGGGGCCGCGTCAGCGCACCCATTGGGTGTAGTCCCCGAGATTCGGGCCGACTGCTGAGCAGTCGGGTCGGATCTTTCTTGACGACTACCTTATTTTTGCTTCCTGTCTGAACTTCCAGGAATATCATAACTCCTGTGCTGCCGCCTTCAACTCCCAGGCTCAGTAGCTGGGTCAGAAGGCCGACGACATGGTCGACAGCCGAAGTAAGTGCTTGATCTTGTCTGTCTCCTGTGGGGGCGCATCAGCGCACCCACTGGGTGTAGTCCCCGAGATTCGGGCCGACTGCTGAGCAGTCCGGTCGGATCTTCCTTGACGACTTTTTCCTTATTGGTTTTTTTTTCTTCTTTTCTTTCGTCTTTCATGCTTTCAGGGGCCAACGCCGACTTGAGGAGGGAGCTCAGCAAAGCGCAGGCCTCCCTTCGTACCAAGGATGCTGAGTATGCTGCCTTGGTCCAGGAGCGTGACCGCCTGGCCAAGAAGCTGGCTGACCAGGAGGAGAGCCACAAGGCGGCCCTGCAGAAAGCGCAGGATAGCGAGGCCGCCCTGAAGGCAGAGTTTGAGACCGAGGCGGCGAGCTGGGCTGAGACCCGGCGAGCGTTGGATGAAGGCTTCGGCCGCATCGAGGACTTGATCGACGGTAAGCCGCCTTCCTCACTCCTCTCCTGCCCCTTGCCGCCTGGTTTTTGGCCTGACTTGTGCTGCTGCCTATTTTCTTGTGCAGACTACTTTCCCGGCTACTCCGCCTTCGCCGCCCAAACCATCGAGGCCCATCGCGAGGCGCGCCGTCAGGCGGGGGTCAACATCGCACTGGACGCGAATCGGACGCTTGAGGAGCAGCTCTTGGCTGTCCAGGCACGGCTGCAGCCGGCTCACCGGATGCTTCGCCGGCTTCAACGTGTCGGGGCGTAGGTGTTGGCCGCCCTCTGGCCCGGCGAGACGATCCCCCGCACCCCAAGCCGGACTGCCGACTGGCTGGAGGTCGCAGTCGGTTGCTTTGAAGCTTGGAAGGCGTCGGCGGCCCGTCTTGGAGCCGGGCGGGCGTTCGAGTTCGTTCGAGCTTGGTACCCAGGGCTGAATCTAGACCAGCTGCGCACTTGGCGGCTGGAGGCCGACGCGGAGTTGGAGGAGGTGCCGCCGGCTATCGCCCAGCGTGCTTCGACGATCGCCGAGTGCACCGACATTAGCGTTTTTGCACCTGAAATCAATGATGACGGCGTTGCCCAGCCGGAGGAGTGGTTCAGGCTGAACCCGGCGGTGGGCGAGGACTCGGCAGAGGAGATCGCCTCCAGCGATGAGGGCGAGGATGACGAAGAAGAGGATGGTGAAGACGTCGAGCCGGCTAGTGGAACAACCGGCCGGCCGCAGGCTGACCGTGCCTCCAGCAATGAGGCGCGTGGAAGCGCGCTCCCTGCGGGAGGCGGTGATCAAGCCGAGGTTCGCCAGCCGGCCACTCCTTCAGCCGGCACAACCGTCTCCGCCGACCAGCCCGGCTCATCGGTCGCTCCGTCGGCTTCACCTGCCGTCCTTATTTTTCCTGCTTGTTGCCTTTTGAACAATCTTTATTAAGCTTTCGCAGTTCCACCCACTGGGGGTGTATCCAAACTATGTTGAATGCTGGCCTCTTGGAGGTCTTTTATGTAAATATTATTATGTGCATGTTTGGTTTCCATTTGCGTATGCTTTTTATCCTTAGGCTTTTTCCTTTGCCGCCTTCCCTCTTTGGGGAGGCAAGTACTCGAGCTTTCTTGGATTGAAGTGAAGTGAATGGAAACCGGCCGGCCGGCTACTCTGGTTGTCGGTCGGTGGTAGGCGGCAAACCGGCTTTCGTTATATTAGTCCATTGGTCCCTGGCCATTTTTCGTGTGGGCATCCTTTCCTGCTTTTGACTCTTGCCAGCCGGACAGCCGGTTCTTCGAACTGCGACTTTGGCAAGAGCTAAGCCTGGGTGTCGGCACACTACTTGTCTGACCGCGAGTAGGACTTCTAATATAACTCCAGTCGGCCAGTCCCCGGGCCGACTAGTCGAACCCGGTGCCGGACGGAACAAGTAAATGAAATGACAAAGTCATAAGCATGATACTTTTCATTCATAGATAAAAGATGGCAGTCCCCGAGCCCTCCTCGGGGGGCCTATTGTCTCGTATTTAGTACAAAAGTTAGCGTGATACATACTGCATTTCAACTGTAAAATCTTCGAAGGAGGTTGGCGTTCCATGGTCATTCCGACTCCTTGCCGGAGTCATCTCTCTTGCGTGCCTTCGGCTTCTGCGCGTCGATTAGGTAGTAGGAGTCATTGCCTAGAGCTCTGCTGATGACGAAGGGGCCCTCCCAAGGGGCCGAGGCTTGTGCTGGCCGGCTGTTCGCTGGATCAGCCGGAGCACAAGATCGCCCTCTTGGAAAGATCTTGGCCTGACCTTCCGACTGTGGTAGCGGCGCAAACCCTGCTGGTAGATGGCAAACCGGCTGAGGGCTAACAGCCAGCCTTCTTCCAGCAGGTCGACGCCGTCTTCTCGTGCTTCCTTGGCCTCCGCCTCCGTGTACATGGTTACCCGGGGCGAGTCGAACTCGATGTTGGTTGGGATGATCGCCTCGGCACCGTACACGAGGAAGAAAGGAGTGAAGCCGGTTGACTTGTTTGGGGTAGTGCGCAGACTCTAGAGGACAGCCGGCTGCTCATCGAGCCAACAGCCGGCTGAACGCTCCAGTGGTACGACCAGTCGGGGCTTGATGCCGGAGAGGACGAGGCCGTTGGCTCGCTCGACCTGGCCGTTTGACTGCGGGTGGGCGACGGACGCTAAGTCCAGCCGGATACCTTGGGCTGCGTAGAAACGTGCCAAGGCTCCTTTGGCAAAATTCGTGCCATTGTCGGTGATGATGCTGTGTGGCACGCCGTACCGAGTTGTTATGTCTGCGATGAATGTCACAGCAGTCGGCCCATTCAGCTTCTTGATCGGCTTTGCCTCAATCCACTTGGTGAATTTGTCCACGGCGACGAGCAAATGCGTCATGCCGCCGCGCGCCGTCTTGAATGGGCCCACCATGTCCAGTCCCCAAATGGCGAAGGGCCAGGTGAGGGGAATGGTCTTGAGTGCCGAAGCCGGCATGTGTTGCTTGGAGCTGAAGAGTTGGCACCCTTTGCAATATTTAACTAATTCTTTGGCGTCATCCAAAGCAGTTGACCAGAAGAAACCATGGTGGAAAGCTTTGGCGACGAGTGATCTTGGAGCCGCATGGTGGCCGCATTCTCCTTGGTGAATGTCTCTGAGGATTGCAATGCCCTTCTCTTGCTCGACGCACCGTTGGAGGACTCTAGTGACACTGCGCTTGACGAGTTCTCTGTTGACGATTGTGTATGCTCCGGCTCGACGTTGGACTTGTCTTGCCTCTGTTTCGTCAGCCGGCAGATCTTGGTTTACTAGGAAGTTGAGGATGGACTGAGCCCATGACGGAGCCGCGACTTCTCCTACTGCCAATGTGGCTACTACCACCAGGGTGGGCGGGCTGGGTGGTGAAATGCTGGAGTCGGCCGCCGGCTGTTGTGTTGGTGCAGTCCCCGGGCCGGCTACTGCAGTCCCCGAGCCGGGTGTGGCAGTCCCCGAGCCGGTTGCCGAAGTCCCCGGGCCGACTACTGAAGTCCCGGGGTCGCCTGCTTGGTTCTTCGAGCCGGACCTGGCCGCGTCGGGGTCAGGCGGTACGAAGATGGAATCGGACTCTGGAGACGGCTTGATGGACGGCTTGAGGAGGCATTGTAGAGCGACGCCGGTTGGTATTGCTTGCCGAGTGGAGCCTATTCGAGCTAGGGCATCGGCTGGCTCGTTGTCGGCTCGCGGTACGTGGAGGAACTCGCATCCTTCAAAGTATCCGCTGAGTTGTTGAACCAGGAAGCGGTAGCTTGCCATATTTGCGTCCTTGGCATCCCAGTCGCCGGATGATTGCTGAACCACCAAGTCTGAGTCGCCATAACATAGGATCCGGCGGATGCCGAGTTCCTTGGCAAGCCGGAGCCCGTGTATGAGTGCCTCGTACTCGGCTACATTGTTGGAGGCGGCAAAGTGAATCTGCAGCGTGTATCTGAGCTTGTCGCCTTTGGGAGAGGTAAGGACGACGCCGGCTCCCAAGCCGGTGCGCATCTTGGACCCGTCAAAGTGCATGCGCCAATGGGTGGAGTTGGGAGCCGGCGGCAGGTACTGGGTCTCGGCCCAGTCGACGAGGAAGTCGGCCAGTGCTTGGGACTTGATGGCGGTGCGGGGCTGGTAGAAGATTGTGTAAGGGGCCAGCTCGATGGCCCATTTCGCCACCCGGCCGGATGCATCCCGGCTGCCTATGATCTCGACCAGTGGGGCGGTGCATACGACCATGACGGGATGCTCTTGAAAGTAGGGCTTCAGCTTCTTGGCGGTGAAGTACATGCCGTCACGCATCTTCTGGTAGTGCGGGTAGTTCTGCTTTGAAACGGATAGCACCTCGCTCAAATAATACACTGGCCTCTGGACCGGCTGGGCTCGGCCTTCTTCTGGGCGTTGGACTAGATGACGGTGCTGACCACCCGGCTGGTTGCGGTAATGTAAAGGAGCATGGGCTCTTTCTCAGTCGGCGCCACTAGCACGGGCGGCGTGGCCAGCATCTTCTTCAGCTCGTGAAAAGCTTGGTCGGCCTGGTCGTTCCACTCGAAGTGAGTGCTCTTCTTCATGAGGCGGTAGAGGGGGAGAGCTTTCTCTCCGAGCCGGCTGATGAAGCGGTTCAAGGAGGCCAAGCATCCGGTGAACTTTTGGATGTCTCGAAGCTTGGTGGGGATTGCCATTCTCTCGATGGCCTTGATCTTCACCGGGTTGCATTTGATGCCACGTTTGGAGACCAGGAAGCCTAGGAGCTGGCCGGCTAGCACTCCGAACACGCATTTCTCGGGGTTGAGCTTGATTTGGAACCGGCGTAGGTTCTCAAACGTTTCTTTGAGGTCTTCCAGCAAGGTGCCGCGCTTCTCCGTCTTCACCACAATGTCGTCCACGTAGACGTGAGCGTTTTTGCCGAGTTGCTTGAGGAGGCACTTCTACATGCAACGCTGAAAAGTGGCACCGGCATTTCTTAAGCCGAATGTCATAGTCAGGTAGCAGAAGGCTCCAAATGGCGTGATGAAGGCGGTCTTCAGGCGGTCGTCCGGATCTAGCTTTATCTGGTGATATCCTGAGTAAGCATCCAAGAAACTCAACAGCTCGCATCCGGCCGTGGAGTCTATCACTTGGTCAATCCTCGGCAGGGCAAAGGGATCTTTAGGGCAGGCTTTGTTGAGGCTTGTGTAGTCTATACACATGCGCCACTTGTTGTTCTTCTTTAACATGAGGACCGGGTTGGCAAGCCACTCTGGAAAGAAGACTTCCATAATGAAGCCGGCTGCCAGAAGCCGGGCTATCTCCTCCCCTACAATCCTTCTCTTTTCCTCTGATAGTCGGCGGAGGGGCTGCTTGACTGGTTTCGCGTCTTTCCGGACGTGTAGTTTGTGCTCGGCGAATTCCTTCGGAACACCCGGCATGTCCTTCGGGGACCATGCAAAGATGTCCCAATTCTCACAGAGGAAATCGGCGAGCTCGCCTTCCTATTTGCTGTTCAGGCTTGCCCCGATGACGGCAAACCTCTCGGGGTGCTCGGGGTCAAGGGGTATCTTCTTGGTTTCTTTGGCCGGCTGGAAAGATCCTTGGGCATCATACTCCTTGGGGTCGGGGGACTGGTTCGGCTGCTTGCTGGCCATGGCCATGACCCGGTCCAACATCTTCTTCTCTTCGGCAATCACAAGGGACTCGGCCAGCCGTCTGCTGGCGGCAGCGCACTCGGAAGACTTCTTGTAATCGCCGGCTACGGTGATGACGCCCTTGGAACTTGGTATCTTCATCTTGAGGTATGCATAGTGGGGAACTGCCATGAACCTGGCCAAGGCGGGTCGGCCAAGCAACGCGTGGTAGGGGCTCTCCAGGTCCACCACTTCAAACTAGATTGCTTCCCGGCGGAAATGCTCCTTGTCCCCAAAGAGTACATCAATCTTGATCTTGCCAATGGGGGCGCAGGACAAGCCGGGTATGATGCCATGAAACACTGTCCGAGTAGGCATGAGCTGCTTCGTCTTGACATTTAGCTTCTCTAGGGTGTCATGGTACAGGATGTTGATGTTGCTCCCGCCGTCTATCAGCACGCGGGAGAAGCGGACAGCGCGTCTGTCCGTCACGAGGGTGGCTTCCAGGACCAACGCATAAGATCCGGGAGACGGCATCACCTCTGGAAGGTCGGCCTGGCTCCAGCTGATGGGTTTTTCTAACCAATGCATGTGTCCGGCGGGGTTGGCAGTGACCACGCCGACTTCCTAGTGCTCTCGGCGTTTGCCGCGCCAGTCTTCGAGCTGGCTTGTAAAGACGATGTAGGTTGCTTGCTCGTCGGGGAATTCGTCGTGCACGGCTCCGACTGCGGGCCGAGCGGCCGGAGGCGGCGAAGCCGGAGGCGGCGGGCCGGCAGGCGGAGGCGGCGCGAGCCCCTCGCCTTTAGAGATTCGGGTGAGCCAATGGCACTTCCGAGTTGTGTGGTTGGACGGCTTTGCGCCGCTATGGAATTTGCACGGGGCGTCGACAGTTTGCTCGTAGGAGAAAGCTGGCTGCCAAGTCGGCTGGCCGCCCTTGGGCTTCTTGGGCGCGGGTCGCCCTTCAGGCAGCGCGTCTTCGACCGTGGCCACCTGCCGACTGGCGGGAGGCGGCGCAGGGCCCTTGCGCTTGTGGTCGTTTGGGTGTGGGCGTCGGCCGGAATCCCCTGCCGGCGTCTTGGGCGCCGGGTTGAGTACTTTCCTGGACGCGTCTACCCGGAGCTCGGTCTTTATCGAAGAGTCGGTGGTGGCGTATTTGTCTGCTATGTCCAAAAGCTCGTCGAGGGTAGTCGGCTCGTCGTAGAGGAGCTTGTGCTTGAGGAGGGTACCTTCTGGACACCCGGCAGTGAAGTATTCGATGGCTTGCACCTCGTGCACTCTCTCGCAAGAATTGCGGAGCTCGGCCCAACGCGTGAGGTAGTCGCGAGTGGACTCGGCTGGGCCCTGTATGCACAGGGAGAGCTGCCTGGGCTTGGGGGCCCGCTTGTACGTGCTGGTGAAGTTGCGGATGAAAGCTTCGGTGAAATCTAGCCAGCTGTTGATGCTGAGAGGCTTGAGGCTGTTGAGCCAAGTCCACGCCGTGCCTTGCAGCATGAGGGGCACGTACTTCACGGCAACACGCCGGTTGCCGTTGGCTATGATGACCGCCGTGGAGTAGTCGATCAACCAATCTTCTGGCTTCATGGAGCCGTTGTACTTGGGCGTGTCTCTTGGGAGCGAGAACCCTTTGGGGAAAGGCTCGTCGCGGATGCGGGGGCCGAAACAAGGCGGGCCGACATCGTCTTCTTCTTCCAGCGCCAGGGATCGCGCCAGGCGGTTGATCCGATGGCGGGCGTCGTTCTCGCCGACTCCTTCGCGGCGACCTAGTCGGCCGCTGAGAGTCGGGTGCGCCACTGGCGGCGAGGTGGGATATCTCTCTCCACGGGGTCGAGGCGGAGGCGGGTTGCCCCGCCATGCCATGGCTCGGGGATGGCCGTCCGCGTCTCGCTCGATGGAGATTCGGGTCCGGCTTCGGCTGGCCGCCGGCTCTTTCTCGCACCGCGCGCGGGCGTTGCTCGGAGTCGGTGTCCGGGACGTCGTGCCGTGATCTCGGCACGGGGGAGGGCTTCCTGCGCGGGCGTCGGCTTCGTGCCGCTGTGCGGCCGCGTTAATCAGTTGCTGGATGCGCCGGGTCATGTGGGGGAGTTCTTCGGCCTCCAAGCCGTCCAACTCGTCCACGGCCGCCTGGGTGGCACGCAAGTTCTCGAGCGGAGTGGCATAGACCGGGCGGTCGACTCCCAGCATGTTGGTGATGACGGCGCCGCGTTGCTTGACAATGCTGGCCCGGCTTGGCCCGCCCGGGGCCGGCGTGCCGAAGGCGGCGCGGTCAGCTTCGCGCTGGTAGGCCTCAGTGAGGCGTCTCATGGAAGCCAGCCTCCGGCCCTCTGCGAGGAGGGCGAGGCGGCGCGCCTCTAGTGCTTCGTCGTCAGCATCAGCCGGGAGGGGGGTGGACAAGTCGTGGGCCGCCGCGTGCGGGGCGTCGTGGGCGCTCTCGTCGGCCGGGCCGCCGTGGCCGATGACCATCACTTCGGTGGTGACAGTATCGCGGCCGTCGGTCCGAGGAAGCGGGTCGTTGTAGATTGCGAAGTTGGTGGGGAAGGTGTCGAAGGAGGCCGTGTCGGAGTCGACAGGCATCGGGTCGGTGGAGCCAACCGACTCCAGATCCACAGCGGGCTTGCTGGAGACATGGAGCTGGCCGAGGAGGTTGGCGAGGTGGTCGGTGCCCGCATCGGAGGCGAGCTCATCGGAGATGAGGGTTTCGTCCAGGAGATTGGCGAGGCTGCTCGCCGCGCAGATGCTGGTGACGCCTTGCAGCGCGTCGTGGCAAGCGCCATCGGGCGTGCCGGGCTGGCTACGCTCACTGGGGAGGAAGAGGGTTCCCGTCCAGAACAGTTCTCCGGACGACGGTGCACCTGGCCCCATGGTGGGTGCCAAATGTCGGGTGGTAGGTGCGACATATGCCAACGGGTGGCTTATCATTGTGGGAGCCAGTAAGACGTCGCCGGTGCCTGGAAACAGGATGAGGCGAAGACATGCACACCGGCGAATCTTACCCAGCTTCGGGGCTCTCTGTGGAGATAACACCCCTACTGCTGCTCTGCGGGGTCTCCGCATGATCACTAGATGGACAAGTAGCTACACAATGCTCCTTGAGCAGTTCGGTGGGGGGAGGAAGAAGGGCACGGCTAGCTTGCTTCTTCTCCTTGTGTGGTGTCTAAAACTAGCTGGGGGTCCACCCCTTTGCATGGGTGTCCCGGGGGGTTTATATAGGCCTACCCCCTGGGGGTACAATGGTAATCCGGTTGGGCACGGGGTCTAGCCGTCTGTGTCTTCGCTCTCCGGCTTCTGCGCCGGCTGCTAGGGCCCGCCGGCTGGTGGGTCCCGCCGGCTGCCGGCTCCCAGGTCGACAGGCAGGCCCCACTGTCCAGGGTCTTGTCGGTGGCTGGTTACTGTTGCTCAATCTTGGTGACGAGGGCTTCACCGAGGTAAGTGTGGCTACAGTGCCGCCGTCCGGCGGGTGACCACTGTAGCCTCACCGCGTCTTGTCTCCTTAATGGGGCGTCTCCTTCGAGGGGGTGGCAAGCCGGCTGGAGAGAGCCGGCTCCGTCTTGGGCCGACTGGGGGAGGCAAGGCCGCCTTCGGGTGTCTCTCTGCCCGCAGGGGCCCACCACCCGCGGCCGTACTGGTAGCCCGTCGTGGATGACATCAGGGTCAACATGGCAACAGTGCTGCGCCGGACGGGTCATGGTCACCCGTACGGCGCACTGTGCCGATCGTGCTCTGGGATTTGGGGGTGGCAGGCTTTACTGTAGCCATGCCCCGTCTCATCGCCGCTAGGTGGATGCAAACTTTGAGGGTATGGTCCCGATCGCTTTGTGGGAGCCGGCTTCTTGGAGTCGGCCTACTCGCGGCCGGCTTCTCGAAGCCGGCCCTCCCGTGGCTTTCTTCATGAGGGCTAAAGTCGGGCCGCCTTCTGAAAGCCGGCCTGGGTGACAGCCAGCAAGGGGAAGGCGGCCCCATGTCTTGGATTCTTGAGAGCCGGACGGGCTCGTAATTTTTTCAGAAGGGCCAGGGGAAGCTGGCTAGGCTACCCATGGCTATTTACTCCGACAAAAAAAGAAATAAAACTATTTACACGGGAAAACTCCCAACAAGCAAAAGAAGAACAGGAAATATTTTTGGGTTTTCTTTTTAATTACTACTACAAGCATGGAAATTAAACTGATTAAAAGCTACAACTAATTTTTTTGGTTTTTCCTAAGGTTTATTAAACACACAAGAAGAAAACATAAAAAAGGGAATTAAACTAGCATGGATGTTACAATGAAAAAGTATGAGCACCGACATCTAGCAATGAGTGTGTGAACATAAATGTAATGTCGGTGGGAAATACGTACTCCCCCAAGCTTAGGCTTTTGGCCTAAGTTGGTCTATGGCCACGGCTGGCCTGGCGGATATCCATAATAGTAGCTGGGGTCGTACTATGATGCAGCAGCTATCGCCTGCTGAGCTGCAGTGTGGCGACGAGCGGCCTCCTCTCTCCTCTCATACTCATCCGCCTCCTCTCTGGTAATAGTATATCCTCCTCTTTCCTGATAATCAAAGAAGGCAGGGGCAGGGAGAGTAATACGGACAGCACCGCGTCTGTCAAAGATTAGTTGATACTGGAGAGGTGATTCGTTCCTCTCGACAAACTGGTGGTGAACCATAGCATTAAAATCTAGATAAGCAGGAGGTAATTCAATATCATCTTCGCGTATGGCTATACCAAGAAAATTAGCTATGAGGGTTGCATAAATTCCACCAAAGAAATCTCCATTAAGTCTATTAAGATGCAACCTATGTGCAACAATGGCTCCCAAATTATATGATTTGTCTCCTGATACAGCACTCCTAAAAATACTAAGATCGGGGAACACATGTGACATGCCTCATCTTTACCATTTATCCATCTACCCTATGAAGAGAACAAAATAATGTATAGCAGGAAAGTGAATGCTCCCTATGGTAGCTTGTGTAATATCTCTAGATTCTCCCACAGTTATGCTAGCAAGAAAATCCCTAAATTCATATTTGCGAGGATCCCTTATACTACCCCATTGTGGAAGTTTGCAAGTACTGGTAAAATCCTCTAAGTCCATAGTGTAAGATTTATCATAAAGATCAAACAGGACAGTTGGAGAATTACATGAAGTTGAAAATTCAAACCTCCTCACAAAGATACTGGTGAGGTTGTGATACTGGCTGCACTTCTCTTCCTCGAAGCTCACGAGATCAGCGTTACGTAAATATGCGTTGAATTCTTCCTTAATTCCCGCTCGATCCATAAAGTTCTCAAAAGGCCATTCACAAGGACGCATTGCAAGCCTGGGTCCTTGCTTCCTTGAGGAACCACCTTGGAACATTTTCCTAAGCATTTTTCTTTCTCTGAAAAATTCTGAATTTTTTTAGTAACTTCAAAATAAAAGTAAACCAAACTCAATAATATTGATAGCAATTACTCCTACAAGTGCCTAGAGCCTATATCATGCATCAAAACTACTTGGAACCATATAAATTTGACATGCAAGCTCAAGAACAGGGTCACCTAAGCAGCAAAAATTTGCAATGAATAAAGCACTAGAACAAAAACTAATTGGACCAATGGAGGAGTCACATACCAAGGAACAATCTCCCCAAGCAGTTTTGAGAGAGGTGCTTTGAGCAAGGAGATCGAAAATGGCAGCAAAATGAGCTAGGACTCGGGTTTGAGATGGATATTCGTGTTTGGGGGAGGAAGATGAAGTGTAGGGTGAAAGGATAAGTGGAGGAGGGCCACCGTGGGCCCACGAGGCAGGTGGCGCGCCCAGGGGGGTAGGGCATGCCCTCCACCCTCGTGGGCAGGTGGTTGGCCCCCCTGCTGTGTTCTTTGTGCCAAATATTCTCAAATATTCTGGGAATAATCATATTTAAATTTCAGGGCATTTGGAGAACTTTTATTTTTGAGGTATTTTTATATTGCACGGATAATCAGATAACAGACAGAAAAATATTTATTTTTATTTTATTTAATATAAATAACAGAAAGTAAAAGTGGTGTACAGAAGGTTGTGCCTTCTAGTTTCATCCATCTCATGATCATCAAAAGGAACCACTAACAAGGTTGATCAAGTCTTGTTAACGAACTCATTCCGAATAACATGGAACCGGAGAAATTTCGAATAACACCATGTTACCTCAACGGGGATATGCACATCCCCAATAATAAGAATATCATATTTCTTCTTGACAATAGGAAGAGGAAATTCAAAACCACCAAATATAATCGATGGCATTTTTCCAATAGAGTTGATACTATGAACTTGAGGTTGTTTCCTCGGAAAATGTACTGTATGCTCATTAACATTAACATGAAAAGTGACATTGCCTTTAGTGCAATTAATAACAGCCCCTGCAGTATTCAAAAAGGCTCTTCCAAGAATAATAGACATACTATCGTCCTCGGGAATATCAAGAATAACAAAGTTCGTTAAAATAGTAACGTTTGCAACTACAACAGGCACATCCTCACAAATACCGACAGGTATAGCAGTTGATTTATCAGCCATTTGCAAAGATATTTCAGTAGGTGTAAATTTATTCCAATCAAGTCTACGATATAAAGAGAGAGGCATAACACTAACACCGGCTCCAAGATCACATAAAGCAGTTTTAACATAATTTCTTTTAATGGAGCATGGTATAGTGGGTACACCGGGATCTCCAAGTTTCTTTGGTATTCCACCCTTAAAAGTATAATTAGCAAGCATGGTGGAAATTTCAGCTTCCGGTATCTTTCTTTTATTTGTAATAATATCTTTCATGTACTTAGCATAAGGATTTGTTTTGAGCATATCAGTTAATCGCATACGCAAAAAGATAGGTCTAATCATTTCAGCAAAGCGCTCAAAATACTCATCATCCTTTTTCTTGGATGGTTTGGGAGGAAAAGGCATGGGCTTCTGAACCCAAGGCTCTCTTTCTTTACCATGTTTCCTAGCAACAAAATCTTTCTTATCATAACGTTGAATCTTTGATTGTGGGTTATCAAGATCAATAGTAGGTTCAATTTCTGTATCATTATCATTACTAGGTTGAGCATCATCATGAACATTGTTATTACCACTAGTTTCAGGTTCATTAACAGATTGTGTTTCGGCATCAGAAATAGAAATATCATTTGGGTTCTTAGGTGTTTCAACAATAGGATCACTAGAAGCATGCAAAGTCCTATTATTTTTCTTTTTCTTCTTTTTAGAAGGACTAGGTGCATCTATATTATTTCTCTGAGAATCTTTCTCAATTCTCATAGGGTGGCCTTTAGGATACAAAGGTTCCTAAGTCATTCTACCAGTTCTAGTAGCCACTCTAACAGCATTATCATTATCCTTACTATTCAATTCATTGAGCAAATCATTTTGAGCTTTAAGTACTTGTTCTACTTGAGTGGTAACCATAGAAGCATGTTTACTAATAAGTTTAAGTTCACCTTTAACATTAGCCATATAATCACCCAAGTGTTCAAGCATATTTGAATTGTATTTCAATTGTCTACCAAAATAAGCATTAAAGTCTTCTTGCTTAGCCATAAATTTATCAAACTCATCTAAGCATGGGCTAGCAAATTTAGTAAATGGGATTTCAGCTTTATCATATCTATAGAGAAAATTTACCTTTACTACATGTGTCAGGTTATCAAGACCATGAGTTTCTTCAATAGGAGAAGGATTTGGATCATATGTTTCTTCAACAGGCGGTAAATTAAGACCATGTATTTCTTCAATAGGAGGTAAATTCTTAACATCTTTAGCTTTAATACCTTTTTCTTTCATAGATTTCTTTGCCTCTTGCATATCTTCACGACTGAGAAATAGAATACCCCTCTTCTTCAGAGTTGGTTTAGGAATAGGCTCAGGAATTGGCTCCGAAGGTGTCCAATTATTTTCATTTGTCAACATATTATTCAATAGAATTTCAGCTTCATCCGGTGTTCTTTCCCTGAAAATAGAACCAGCACAACTATCCAGGTAGTCTCTGGAGGCATCGGTTAGTCCATTATAAAAGATATCAAGTATTTCATTTTTCTTAAGAGGATGATCAAGCAAAGCAGTAAGTAATTGGAGAAGCCTCCCCCAAGCTTGTGGGAGACTCACTTCTTCAATTTGCACAAAATTATATATATCCCTTAAAGCGGCTTGTTCCTTATGAGCAGGGAAATATTTAGTGGAGAAGTAATAAATCATATCCTGGGGACTACGCACACAACCAGGATCAAGAGAAGTAAACCATATCTTAGCATCACCCTTTAATGAGAACAGAAATATTTTAAGGATGTAAAAGTTGCAAGTTCTCTCATCTTTAGTGAATAGGCTGGCTATATCATTCAATTTAGTAAGATGTGCCACAACACTTTTAGATTCATAACCATGAAAAGGATCAGATTCAACCAAAGTAATTATATCAGGATCAACAGAGAATTCATAATCCTTATCAGTAACAAAGATAGGTGAAGTAGAAAAAGCAGGGTCAGGTTTCAATCTAGCATTTAGAGATTGCTTACTCCATTTATCTACTAACCTTTTGATTTCATTTCTATTTTGGCAAGCTAAAATAGCTAAAGAAGCTTCTTGATCAAAAACATAACCCTTAGGAATAATAAGTTATTCTTCATCATCACTTTCATCAATATCATCAGATTCAATATTTTCAGTTTCTCTAGTCCTTGCAAGTTGTTTATCAAGAAAATCACTAAGTGGCACAGAAGTATCAGGCATAGAGGTAGTTTCATCATAAGTATCATGCATAGCAGAAGTGGCATCATCAATAACATGTAACATATCAGAACAAATAGCAGAAGCAGGTGTAGGTGTCGCAAACTTGCTCTTAACAGAAGGTGAATCAAGTGCAGAGCTAGATGGCAGTTCCTTACCTCCCCTCGTAGTTGAGGGATAAATCTGGGTTCTTGGATCTTTCAAGTTCTTCATAATGATAAGCAAATATGAATCCCAAGTGACTCAAAGAATAGATCTATGCTCCCCGGCAACAGCGCCAGAAAATAGTCTTGATAACCCGCAAGTATAGGGGATCGCAACAGTTTTCGAGGGTAAAGTATTCAACCCAAATTTATTGATTTGACACAAGGGGAGCCAAAGAATATTCTCAAGTATTAGCAGCCGAGTTGTCAATTCAACCACACCTGGAAACTTAATATCTGCATCAAAGTATTTAGTAGCAAAGTAATATGATAGTAGTGATAACGGTAACAAAAGGTAACAGTAGTAAAAGCAATGTTTTTGGTATTTTGTAGTGATGATAGCAATAGAAACGGGAAAGTAAATAAGCGAAGAACAATATATGGAAAGCTCGTAGGCAATGGATCGGTGATGGAGAATTATGCCGAATGTGGTTCATCATGTAACTGTCATAACCTTGGGTGACACAGAACTAGCTCCAGTCCGTCAATGTAATGTAGGCACGTATTCCGAATATAGTCATACATGCTTATGGAAAAGAACTTGCATGACATATTTTGTCCTACCCTCCCGTGGCAGCGGGGTCCTTACGGAAACTAAGGGATATTAAAGCCTCCTTTTAATAGAGAACCAGAACAAAGCATTAACACATAGTGAATACATGAACTCCTCAAACTACGGTCATCACTGGTAAGTATCCCGATTATTGTCACTTCGGGGTTAACGGATCATAACACATAATATGTGACTATAGACTTGCAAGATAAGATCAAGAACACTCATATATTGATGAAAACATAATAGGTCCAGATCTGAAATCATGGCACTCGGGCCCTAGTGACAAGCATTAAGCAGAGCAAAGTCATAGCAACATCAATCTCAGAACATAGTGGATACTAGGGATCAAACCCTAACAAAACTAACTCGATTACATGATAGATCCCATCCAACCCATCGCCGTCCAACAAGCCTACGATTGAATTACTCACGCACGACGGTGATCATCATGAAATTGGTGATGGAGGATGGTTGATGATGACGATGGCGACAGATTCCCCTCTCCGAAGCCCCGAACGGACTCCAGATCAGCCCTTCAGAGAGGTTTTAGGGCTTGGCGGGGGCTCCGTATCATAAAACGCGATGATTTCTTCTCTCTGATTTTTTCTCCCCGAAACTCAATATATGGAGGTGGAGTTGGAGTCGGAGAGGCAACAGGGGGCCCACAAGGTTGGGGGCGCACCCTAGGGGGGCAGGCGCGCCCCCACCCTCGTGGAGAGGTGGTGGGCCTCCTGGCCTTCATCTTTTGCAGGTATTTTTCTTATTTTCTGAAAAGTGTCTCCGTGAAGTTTCAGGTCATTCCGAGAACGTTTGCTCCTGCACATAAATAACACCATGGTAACTCTGCTGAAAACATCGTCAGTCCAGGTTAGTTCCATTCAAATCATGCAAGTTAGAGTCCAAAACAAGGGAAAAAGTGTTTGGAAAAGTAGATACGTTGGAGACGTATCAGTTGCCAAGTCAGCGGAGTGTAATACGCGACGGCGGGTGATGGCGTTGAAGATTCCTTCCTCCATGCAATTGTTGTAGAATACTGAGATCATGTCTTCATCGCGGCAATCTTTAATCTTGTCTTTGACAAGGAGGAATCTTGCCCAAAAGTGATGGACTATTTCCTGAGACTATTGTCGTATGCACATGAGATCGCGCATATCTGGGTGGGTGGCTTTAAATCCAAACCCTGACTTAATTTGGGATCCGGAGTTTGAGAAACTTCCGAGATTAATAGTTTGGGATCCATGGTATCAACCGATTTTTTAGGTCTACCGTCTGATTCTAGGTTCGGAGGACGGGTCGTGTTCTTCCGCGGATGGGTATCCGGCTCTTCGAGCTCGGAAATCAGAACAAAGTTTGTCCTCAATATGGAGGAAGAGTTGTTGATTTTCTCCTCTACTACCGCTATCTGATGGGTGATCGGCGGAGATTTGATTTCTCTCTGATCGGGTTTAAGCCCAATCTGATCGTACTCTGTAGCGACCCCCAAGGCGGCGATGCGATCCAGGAGTTCGGTTAAAGACAACAACTCCTTCAGATCCATCCGTTTGGAGTATTTGGAGTCAACATGGAGGCATTTTTCGATGACCCGAGAACTCATCATCGGCTTAACGGATGGGCGGGCGGTCATGGTAAAGCCGCACAGCCGGAGGGTTTGGCCTGAGGCCAGGGCTCCTCCGCAGGTGATACTTTCCTTGATAACAAGGCAAGCCATCAATCCTATCTTTGACATCACAGAGGAAATCTCAATGAAAGCACCAATGTCGGTGTCAAAACTGGCGGACCTCGAGTAGGGGGTCCCGAACTGTGCGTCTAAGGTCGATGGTAACAGGAGACAGGGGACACGAAGTTTTACCCAGGTTCGGGCCCTCTTGATGTAGGTAATACCCTACGTCCTTCTTGATTGATATTGATGAGTATGAGGATTACAAGAGTTAATGTACCACGAGATCGTAATGGCTAAAACCCTAGAAGTCTAGCATGTATGATTATGATTGCCTCTACAGACTAAACCGTCTGGTTTATATAGACACCGGAGGGGACTAGGGTTGTACAAAGTTGGTTACATAGAAAGGAAATAATACATCCGGCTGCTTAGCTTGCCTTCCACGCAAAGGAGAGTCCCATCCGGACACGGGAGGAAGTCTTCTATCTTGTATCTTCATGGCCCAATAGTCCGTCCCACGTCACACAGGCCAGACGCCCGAGGACCCCTTAATCCAGGACTCCCTCAGTGCCCCCTCCACATTTTAACACCTCGGTCATATCATTGTAGTGCTTTGGCGAAGCCCTAAGACAGTAACTTCATCATCACCGTCGCCACGCTGTTGTGCTGACGGAACTCTCGCTCGTCCTCAACTGGATCAAGAGCTCGAGGGAGTACATCAACCATGTTACTAAACGCTTCCGCTTTCAGTCTACGAGGGTATGTGGACAGACTCTCCCCTTTCGTTGCTATGCATCTCCTAGTTAGATCTTGCGTGATCGTAGGAATTTTTTGGAATTACTACATTTCCCAACATTAATGACCTAAGTGCTTTCCACACTTCGGTGTCACCGATTCAAACTATTCTGAAGTTCTGAGTGAAAAGAAGGTTTGAAAGTGTTCTTTGATGGGACCGAAGTGTTAAATCGGCGAAACCAAAGTTCTAGGGTTTAGGGAACGACTATGTCATGAATGGCTCAATGACTTGGGTGTATTTGTTTCGATGAGTCTAAGTTTCACTTAGGGTTTGTGACATAGTGAAATATGAGAATTTGAATGGGTTCTTGGAGCTTGATCTCTTAGCACTTGAGCAGGGAGTCCATGATCACAACCTCATCCCCTTTTGATAGTATTGACATACCTATAGACTCAATGTGATGCTGGATCACTTAAACATAAAAATGAAGTCTTGAGTCTTAGCCAACATTAGTCCTTAGAATCTTGAAGGGTCCACATTCACTTTTCAAACTTGTTCCTAAGTTGAACTTATCCTAAAATATATTCAAGAAAAACATTAGAACAACAATATGTATGTTGACATGAATTACCAAAACCACAAAGGGAGTGGATGTTCTTTTAGCATCGGTGGGTCCTCATGCCTGCATCGGCCCTGCCGCAGACGTGGATGCCCGAATCTGAGGTATGGGCATCCCACCGTGAGCGACGGCGGGCGAGGGAGAGGACGAACAGTGAAGGTGTTTGCCATGTGCCGGGGCATGCCCGAGCGTTTTGGTGGATCCGGAGGACACGCTCCTCGCGTTGGTTCTTCGCCACTCCCTCATGGCGACAGAGACGAATGCGCGGTGGCTCCTTCGCAATAATGCCAAAGGCGCTCTAACTCGCCATTGATTTGTCGGAGCGCGAGGCATCTAAGGAGGCGGCGCTCAAGGAGAAGACAACCCAACATACAAACGAGCAGGACCATTTGCTCCGGAGGCTGACGGGTCCAATGTGCTCCGAGGACTCGGACATCATGGATGGCTCCAGCTCTGGAACCAATGACGACACACCGCCGCACGCCAACGCCTACACGAAAGGGCACAGCCACACCAGCGATCGCAAGGAGAAGGGGCCAACAAGGAAATTGTGATTTTCTCTACGCTTCTCCATTTTATCTATGCTTGTTTTATGTTTCCTATTTTACCACTCATGGATCACTATTGTACCCTCTTGCCAAACTTATGGTGAGGTACACAATAGGTCTGATACACAACATAGCGTACTTTGTAGAACCTATGACTGAGGCTTAGGGAATGACTTTTCATTCTCTTTCTATTTTCTGCCGTGGTCGGGTTTTGAGTCTTTCCTCAACTTCACACCTTGCAACACAGGCAAGAACTCCATCTTTGATTGTTCCATTTTAAACTACTTCAAAATCTTGTCAAGGTATGTACTCATTGAAAATATATCAAGCGTCTTGATCTATCTCTATAGATCTTGATGCTCAATATGTAAGTAGCTTCACCGAGGTCTTTCTTTGAAAAACTCCTTTCAAACATTCCTTTATGCTTTCCAGAAAATTCTACATTATTTCCGATCAACAATATGTCATTCACATATACTTACTAGAAATGTTGTAGTGCTCCCACTCACTTTCTTGTAAATACAGGCTTCACTGCAAGTCTGTATAAAACCATATGCTTTGATCACTTTATCAAAGCATATATTCCAACTCCGAGATGCTTGCACCAGTCCATAGATGGATCACTAGAGCTTGCTCACTTTGTTAGCACCTTTAGGATTGACAAAACCTTCTGGTTGCATCATATACGACTCTTCTTTAAGAAATCCATTAAGGAATCCAGTTTTGACATCCATTTGCCAGATTTCATAAAATGTGGCAACTGCTAACATGATTCGGACAGACTTTTAAGCATCGATACGAGTGAGAAAATCTCATCGTAGTCAACACCTTGAACTTGTCGAAAACATTTTTGCGACAATTCGAGCTTTGTAGATGGTAACACTACTATCAGTGTCTGTCTTCATCTTGAAGATCCATTTATTCTCAATGACTCATCGATCATCAGGCAAAGTTAATCAAAGTCCATACTTTGTTCTCATACATGGATCCCATCTCAGATTTCATGGCGTTAAGCCATTTTGCGGAATCTAGGCTCATCATCGTTACCTCATAGTTTGTAGATTCGTCATGGTCTAGTAACATGACTTCCAGAACAGGATTACCGTACCACTCTGGTGTGTACCCTACTCTGGTTGACCTACGAGGTTCGGTAGTAACTCGATCTGAAGTTTCATGATCATCATCATTAGCTTCCTCACTAATTGGTGTAGGAATCACTGGAACTGATTTCTGTGATGAAATACTTTCCAATTTGGGAGAAGGTACAATTAGCTCATCAAGTTCTACTTTCCTCTCACTCACTTCTTTCGAGAGAAACTCCTTCTCTAGAAAGGATCCATTCTTAGCAACAAAATATCTTTCCTTCGGATCAGTGATAGAAGGTGTAACCAACAGTTTCTTTTAGGTATCCTATGAAGACGCACTACTCCGATTTGGGTTCGAGCTTATCAATTTGAAACTATTTCACATAAGCATTGCAACCCCAAACTTTAAGAAATGACAGCTTTGGTTCTTGCCAAACCATAGTTCATACAGTGTCATCTCAATGGATTTAGATGGTGCCCTATTTAACGTGAATGCAACTGTCTCTAATGCATAACCCCAAAATGATAGTGGTAATTTGTAAGAGACATCATAGATCGCACCATATCCAATAAAGTACGATTACAACGTTCGGGCACACCATTTTGCTGTGGTGTTCCAGGTGGCGTGAGTTGCGAAACTTTTCCACATTGTTTCAAATGAAGACCAAACATGTAACTCAAATGTTTGTCTCCGCGATCAGATCATAGAAACTTTATTTTCATGTTACGATGATTTTCCACTTCACTCTGAAATTATTCGAACTTTTCAAATGTTTCAGACTTATGTTTCACTAGTCGTCAACCCGTGCTACTGCATGGGCTAGGAATTTGTAATATTGCATAGGTTACTGGGTGAAAAATTTATAATATTGTTCACTAATGTTTTGTAAGTATTGTCTTTATAGTTTTGTAGAATAGAAATACAAAATATTTTAAATCAATATTTAAGTATTTTACTACTTATTTGCATAGCATATAAAATATTATAAGTTTCGTGTCAGAACTAAAATTGATGAGACCATATATAATCATATATATTTAAGGGTTACTAATTTTAGCAATTACTAAATACATATAGGGATGTGTTTTCTTGTTAACATTATTACACATATATTCTCTATGATTTTCTCTATACCGGTTACTATTGGCATGGTTACTCCATGGTTCGACATGCATATGTGTGGTTAAAATATTCCATTAAAACACGGTGCAAAAACCGTTCTGCATGGTTAGTTTATATCAGTCACTCTTGACCCCGTCCACACATCGATATCTAGCTCATTAATGACCCTACTAATCAAGTGCTTATCAGTTGAATATACTTGTGAGCTTCGTGCGTTGATAAGTGTCCCAACTCATTTCAAACTTATCCTTGTACTTCTAAAATGGTTGTGGGGTGACTGAACTTGTTGAGGGTTTTTTAAACTTGTGGAAGCCTTCTTTTATCTTTTCAATACTTCTCTGTATTTTCAGTTTTTTGATCGAATATTTCTTGTATTTGGACTATAATAATGTTGTAGCCAGCCTAAACATTGAAACTTGGATGTTTTGTCGAATATTATTAAAGTTCCCCTGAATTTTCAATGGATGTATGTAAGTTTTAAAAGTTACATTTACATTTTTTTAAATTAAATGATCCTTTCTCATATCCTTTAGGCGATGAGCGTTGATAAGCCGGTGTCCTAGACTCCTAGTCCTTGATATATAGCTTTATCCGGCCGACACCTATGTGCATCTCTCCTTTGGCTACTATTATTAAAAAAGTGCTCTAGCATGGATCATTGTAGTCTTATTCATTAAATACAAAACATGAACGGCATGCCAGAACTTCTGAAAAACAACGGGTTTTGTTGTGCGCTTTCCCAGTTTGGAAATTTTGATTTTTTTTCAAATATAATCTAGAATATTTTATTAATATATTTGTGACTTAGAGTTAAAATTTGTTGACATAATTTTTTCTGTTTTAAGATTACTATGTGTTGTCCTGGGAGTATACATGTATCGTTGATTTGTGAACGGGATTTGTTTTGTCCGTAAAAATATTACTTGTGGTTGTGTGCCTAGATGTATGCACCACACATTGAAATATTGAGCCATGATATGTATGTATATATATATATATTCTACTTATTTTTACAATGTGGACGTTTGTTTTCTCTCGTACAAAAAGCTAAGTGTTTCTTCTATTGTCACATATTTGAACACTTGAGCCTTGTACGTTGTAGAATTTCCTTATCTCCTTTAATCCTAGACGCACAATTAAGATCTAATGGTCATTTTAATGTAGTTTTTGAGGATTAACGTGGAGGCTTGTATGGTGCTTCTAATTAGTAAATATAAGATTAAGTAGATATACCCATATCTGCTCAAATCATCCGTGAAGGTCAGAAAATAATGATACCCGCCGCGAGCCTCAACACTTATCGGATCGCACACATCAGTATATATTAATTCCAATAAGTCAGTTGCTCACTCCATTGTTTCAGAGAACGGAGTCTTAGTCATCTTGCCCATGAGGCATGGTTCGCAAACATCAAGTGATTTCAAAAGTCCATCATCATGGAGTTTCTTCATGCGCTTTACACCAATATGACCTAAACGGCAGTGCCACATATAAGTTGCACTGTCATTATTAACTTTGCATCTTTTGGCTTCAATATTATGAATATGTGTATTACTATGATTGAGATTCAATAAACCATTTATATTGAGTGTATGACCATAGAAGGTTTTATTCATGTAAATAGAACAACAATTATTCTTTGACTTAAATGAATAATCCTATTGCAATAAACATGATCCAATCATATTTATTCTCAACGCAAATACGAAATAACATTTATTTTAGGTTCAACATGAATCCCGAAGGTAAAGGAAGTGTGCGATGGTGATCTTATCAACCTTGGAATCACTTCCAACTCTCATCATCACCTCGCCCTTAACTAGTCTCTGTTTATTTTGCAACTCCCGTTTCGAGTTACTACTCTTAGTACCTGAACCAGTATAAAACACTGATGGGTTGCTATAAACACTAGTAAAGTACACATCAATAACATGTATATCAAATATACCTTTGTTCACTTTTCCATCCTTCTTATCCGCCAAGTATCTAAGGCAGTTCCACTCCCAGTGACCATTTCCTTTGCAGTAGAAGCACTCAGTTTCAGGCTTCGGTCTATTTTTGGGCTTCTTCATGGGGGTGGCTACTTGCTTGCCATTCTTCTTGAAGTTCCCTTTCTTTCCCTTTCCCTTTTACTTGAAACTAGTGGTTTTGTCAACCATCAACATTTGATGCTCTTCTTGATTTCTACCTTTGTCGATTTCAGCATCACGAAGAGCTCGGGAATTGCTTTCGTCATCCCTTGCATATTATAGTTCATCACTAAGTTCTAGTAACTTGGTGATAGTGAATAGAGAACTTTATCAATTACTATCTTATTTGGAAGATTAACTCCCACTTGATTCAAGCAATTGTAGTACCCAGACAATCTGAACACATACTCACTGGTTGAGCTATTCTCCTCCATCTTGTAGGCAGCGTATTATCAGAGGTCTCAAACCTCTCGACACAGGCATGCGTATGAAATACCAATTTCAACTCTTAGAACATCTTATATGTTCCATGGCATTCAAAATGTTTTTGAAGTCCCGGTTCTAAGCTGTAAAGCATGGTGCACTAAACTATTAATTAGTCATCATACTGAGCTTTGTCAAACGTTCATAACGTGTGCATCTGCTCCTGCAATAGGTCTGTCACCTAGCGGTGCATCAAGGACATAATTCTTTTGTGCAGCAATGAGGATAATCCTCAGATCACGGACCAAGTCCGCATCATTGCTACTATCATCTTTCAACTTCTTTTTCTCTAGGAACATATCAAAATTAAACGGGAAGCTACATCGCAAGCTATTGATCTACAACCTAGATATGCAATTACTATCAGGACTAAGTTCGTGATAAATTAAAGTTCAACTAATCATATTACTTAAGAACTCCCACTTAGATAGACATCCCTCTAACCATCTATGTGACCACGTGATCCACATCAACTAAACCGTGTCTGATAATCACGTGAGATGGAGTAGTTTTCAATGGTGAACATCTCTATGTTGATCATATCTTCTATATGATTCACGCTCGACCTTTCGGTCTCCAGTGTTCCGAGGCCATACCTGCATATGCTAGGCTCGTCAAGTTTAACCCGAGTATTCTGCGTGTGCAAAACTGGCTTGCACTCATTATATGTGAACGTAGAGCTTATCACACCCGATCATGACGTGGTGTCTCAGCACAAAGAACTGTCGGAACGGTGATACTCAGGGAGAACACTTATACCTTGAAATTTAGTGAGGGGTCATCTTATAATGCTACTGACGTACTAAGCAAAATAAGATGCATAAAAGATAAACATCACATGCAATCAAAATATGTGACATGATATGGCCATCATCATCTTGTGCCTTTGATCTCCATCTCCAAACTACCGTCATGATCTCCATCATCACCGGCATGACACCATGATCTCCATCATCTTGATCTTTATCAATGTGTCATCACATGGTCATCTTGCCAACTATTGCTTTTGCAACTATTGCTATCGCATAGCGATAAAGTAAAGCAATTACATGGCGCTTGCATCTTATGCAATAATGAGACAACCATAAGGCTCATGCCAGTTGCCGATAACTTCAACAAAACATGATCATCTCATACAACAATTTATATCTCATAACGTCTTGACCATATCACAGCAAAACATGCCCTGCAAAAACAAGTTAGACGTCCTCTATTTTGTTGTTGCAAGTTTTACCTGGCTGCTATGGGTTGAGCAAGAACCGTTCTTACCTACGCATCAAAAACCACAACGCGATATAGTGATTGCTTTTTGATCTTCAGAAAGAACCCTGTTCATTGAATCCGATTCAACTAAAGTTGGAGAAACTGACACCCACCAGCCACCTATGTGTGAAGCACGTCGGTAGAACCAGTCTCGCGTAAGCGTACACGTAACGTCGGTCTGAGCCACTTCATCCAACAATACCGTTGAATCAAGAATGAACTAGTGATGGCAAGAAATATTTATATACCCACGCCCACAACTCCTTTGTGTTCTACTCGTGCATATAACATCTACGCATAGACCTGGCTCGGATGCCACTGTTGGGGAATGCAGTAATTTCCAAAAAAATCCTACGCACATGCAAGATCTATCATGGTGATGCATAGCAACGAGAGGGGAAGAGTGTTGTCCATGTACCCTCGTAGACCGTAAGCGGAAGCGTTATGACAACGCGGTTGATGTAGTCGTACGTCTTCACGATCTGACCGATCCTAGTACCGAAAGTACGGCACCTCCGTGATCTACACACGTTTAGCTTAGTGACGTCCCACGGACTCTCGATCCAGCTGAGTGTCGAGGGAGAGCTACGTCAGCACGACGGCGTGATGATGGTGATGATGACGCTACCAGAACAGGGCTTCTCCTAAGCACTGCTACGATATGACCGAGGTGGATTATGGTGGAGGGGGGCACCGCACACGGCTAAGGGATCAATGATCAACTTGTGTGTCTATGGGGCGTCCCTTGGCCACGTATATAAAGGATGGAGGGAGGAGGAGGCCGGCCCTCATAGGGCGCGCCCAAATTGTGGAGTCCTACTAGGACTCCCTAGTCCTAGTAGGATTCCACCTCCCACATGGAATAGGAAAAAGGGAAGGGAGAAGGAGAAGGAAGGAAGGGGGCGCCCCCTTTCCCTAGTCCAATTCGGACCAGTCCATGGGGAAGGGGCGCGGCCACCCTTGAGGCCTTTCTCTCCTTCCCCATACGGCCCATTAAGGCCCAATATGAATTCCCGTAACTCTCCGGTACTCCGAAAAATACCCGAATCACTCGGAACCTTTCCGATGTCCGAATATAGCCTTCTAATATATCGATCTTTACATCTCAACCATTTCAAGACTCCTCGTCATGTCCCCGATCTCATCCGGGACTCCGAACAAACTTCGGTCATCAAATCACATAACTCATAATACAAATCGTCACAGAACGTTAAGCGTGCGGACCCTACGGGTTTGAGAACTATGTAGACATGACCAAGACTCATCTTTGGTCAATAACCAATAGCGGAACTTGGATGCTCATATTGGTTCCTAAATATTCTACGAAGATCTTTATCGGTCAAAGCGCATAACAACATACGTTGTTCCCTTTGTCATCGGTATGTTACTTGCCCAAGATTTGATCGCCGGTATCTCAATACCTAGTTCAATCTCATTACCGGCAAGTCTCTTTACTCGTTCTGTAATGCATCATCCAACAACTAACTCATTAGTCACATTGCTTGCAGGGCTTATAGTGATGTCCATTATCGAGAGGGCCCAGAGATACCTCTCCGATAGACGGAGTGACAAATCCTAATCTCGATCTATGACAACTCAACAAACACCATTGGAGACACCTATAGAGCATCTTTATAATCACTCAGTTACGTTGTGATGTTTGATAGCACACAAGGTGTTCCTACGGTATTCGGGAGTTGCATAATCTCATAGTCAGAGGAACATGTATAAGTCATGAAGAAAGCAATAGCAATAAAACTGAACGATCATTATGCTAAGCTAACGGATGGGTCTTATCCATCACATCATTCTCTAATGATGTGATCCCGTTCATCAAATGACAACACATGTCCATGGCTAGGAAACTTAACCATCTTTGATTAACGATCTAGTCAAGTAGAGGCATAATAGGGACACTTTGTTTGTCTATGTATTCACACATGTACTAAGTTTCTAGTTAATACAATTCTAGCATGAATAATAAACATTTATCATGATATAAGGAAATATAAATAAAAACTTTATTAATGCCTCTAGGGCATATTTCCTTCAGTATACCACTTGCACTATAGTCAATAATCTAGTTCACATCGTCATGTGATTTAACACCAATAGTTCATATCTTTATGTGATTAGTTCACATCTCCATGTGACTAACACCCGAAGGGTTTACTAGAGTCAATAATCTAGTTCACATCGCTATGTGATTAACACCCAAAGAGTGATCATGTTTTGCTTATGAGAGAAATTTAGTCAAGGGGTCTGCCACATTCAGAGCCATATGTATTTTGCAAATTTTCTATGTCTACAATGCTTTGCACGGAGCTAATCTAGCTAATTGATCCCACTTTGAATATGTATCTAGATCGAGACTTAGAGTCATCCAGATCGGTGTCAAAGCTTGCATCGACGTAACTCTTTACGATGAACTCTTTGTCACCTCCATAACTGAGAAACATTTCCTTATTCCACTAAGGATATTTTTGACCGTTGTCCAGTGATCCACTCCTGGATCACTATTTTACCCTCTTGCCAAACTTATGGTGAGGTACACAATAGGTCTGGTACACAACATAGCATACTTTGTAGAACCTATGACTGAGGCATAGGGAATGACGTTTCATTCTCTTTCTATTTTCTGTCGTGGTCGGGTTTGGAGTCTTTACTCAACTTCACACCTTGCAACACAGGAAAGAACTCCTTCTTTGACTGTTTCATTTTGAACTACTTCAAAATCTAGTCAAGGTATGTACTCATTGAAAATATATCAAGCATCTTGATCTATCTCTATAAATATTGATGCTCAATATGTAAGTAGCTTCACCGAGGTCTTTCTTTGAAGAACTCATTTCAAACATTCCTTTATGCTTTCCAAAAAATTCTACATTATTTCCGATTAACAATATGGCATTCACATATACTTATCAGAAATGTTGTAGTGCTCCCACTCACTTTCTTGTAAATACAGGCTTCACTGCAAGTCTGTATAAAACCATATGCTTTGATCACTTTATCAAAGCATATATTCCAACTCCGAGATTCTTGCACCAGTTCATAGATGGATCACTGGAGCTTGCTCACTTTGTTAGCACCTTTAGGATCGAAAAAACCTTATGGTTACATCATATACAACTCTTCTTTAATAAATCCATTAAGGAATGCAGTTTTGACATCCATTTGCCAGATTTCATAAAATGCAACAACTGCTAACATGATTCGGACAGACTTATAAGCATCGATATGAGTGAGAAAATCTCATCGTAGTCAACACCTTGAACTTGTCGAAATCATTTTTGCGACAATTTGAGCTTTGAAGATAGTAACACTACTATCAGCGTCCGTCTTCCTCTTGAAGATCCATTTATTCTCAATGACTCATCGATCATCGGGCAAGTCAATCAAAGTCTATACATTGTTCTCATACATGGATCCCATATCAGATTTCATGGCCTCAAGCCATTTTGCAGAATCTGGGCTCATCATCGCTTCCTCATCGTTCGTAGGTTCGTCATGGTCTATTAACATGACTTCCAGAATAGGATTGTTGTACCACTCTGGTGCGTACCGTACTCTGGCTGACCTACGAGTTTCGGTAGTAACTCGATCTGAAGTTTCATGATCATCATCATTAGCTTCATCACTAATTGGTGCAGGAATCATTGGAACTAATTTCTGTGATGAACTACTTTGCAATTTGGGAGAAGGTACAATTACCTTATCAAGTTCTACTTTCCTCCCACTCACTTCTTTCGAGAGAAACTCCTTCTCTAGAAAGGATCCATTCCTAGCAACAAAATATCTTGCCTTCGGATCTGTGATAGAAGGTGTACCCAACAGTTTCTTTTTGGTATCCTATGAAGACGCACTACTTCGATTTGGGTTTGAGCTTATCAGTTTGAAACTTTTTCACATAAGCATTGCAACCCCAAACTTTAAGAAATGACAACTTTGGTTTGTTGCCAAACCATAGTTCATATGGTGTCATCTCAACGGATTTAGATGGTGCCCTATTTAACGTGAATGCAGCTGTCTCTAATGCATAATGTAACGCCTCGAATGTAACTTGCCATATTTGTATTCCAACTCTTGCCAGTTTCGGCTCTAAGTTATGATATTCCCTCGTGGTTGGGTTTTGTCTTTGTTTTGCTTTTTTTCCATGTCATGCATTTCATATCATGTCATCATGTGCATCGCATTTGCATACGTGTTCGTCTCATGCACCCGAGCTTTTTCTCCGTTGTCCGTTTTGCGATCCGGCACTCCTACGTCCTCCAGCGCCCCCTTTTGCCTCTTTTCGTGTGAGGGTGTTAAACTTTCTCGAAATGGACCGATATTTTCCAAGCAACCTTGGTACACCACCGGTAGGCCGCCTATCAAGTTTCGTGCCATTTGGAGTTCGTTCGATACTCCAACGGTTAACCGAGGAACCGTAAAGGCCTCATGTGTGTTGCAGCCCAACTCCCTTCCAAAGTGGCCCAAAACCCATCCAAGCCCCTTCCTTCCTATCGGCCATTTGATCACGATCGCGTGGCCGAAAACCGCACCTCATTTGGACTCTCCTAGCTCCCAGAATCTATAAATAGGTGCTCCCCTCCGAAATTCGCAGTCCAAAACCCTAGCCCCGCTCCTCCGCGCCGCCGGACACGTCCACTTCAGCCGGACGCGTCCACCACCGCCACCGCGCCTATCGCCACCTGCCACATGGCCTTGCCTCCGCCCCCGCGCCGCCGGCCCGCCCGGGCCCGAGGCCGGCCCCCGAGGCCC
>NC_057812.1:578467566-578496311 GCF_018294505.1 Triticum aestivum
GCCGCAGCGCCTCTCCGGTGCTCCTCTCCGCCACCTCGCCTTCGCCGGTGCCGGATCCGATGAGGTCCGATCGTATCTCCGGCGACCCCTCCTCTCCGCGGTTCTCCCTCGTCTCCGGCGAACTAGATCCGGCGATCCTCAAGAAGAGCATGAACCCTAGATCTACTTCAGAGGTTGACCCAAATTTCCACTAAGTCATTTTATCTTACATTCTGAGCCCCTGTTCATCATGCCATAACTCCGCATCCATAGCTCCGTTTTGGGCGTGCCATATATCAAAATGTTCATCTGGTTGTTCTCTTCATTTTGTTCCATTGAGTCCATTTTGATGCCCTAATGACTATTGCAAGAGTGCTATAAAATGTTAGTTCCTGTTTCTTAGCAGAGTATGAGCATTTGTCATTTTTGCCATGATTATTGTGTGATGCATATGAGCATGAGCTCTACATGTGTTTTGGGCTATGCCATGCCATCTTTACAGGGGTGTATGCCATGTATTTTTGTGATCAATGTGGTGACTAGCATAAGCATGCAAAGTAGCTCTCGTGATGTTGCTGATTTCAGGGACTTAGAATTTCAGTCTTTTCCCTGCTGTTATTTTTATGCCATGTATTCATGTTGCTACAGAGTGATCCATGCTTATTTTGAGTATGTTCAGTAAGGATGATTTGGACATATGGTTATGCTCTATCCATCCATGTCCCTTTTTGCATTTATGGAGTACCCTAGCATGACTCAATCTTGCTCTACTTTTGCTATAAAATGTTCCTGGCAGATTGTTTACGTGTTAATCAATTTTGCCAAGGTTGTTGTAGTTGATCCATGCATGCTATGAGCTTGTTCTTGATTTGCTTGGCTTCATGATCATGTATTCTTGCTGGGAGTATGCTTAGTTTGTCATGCAATGCCTTGTGTTGAGTGCATCGAGCTCGCAAACATGCCTACATAATTCTGTTAACGAAACTTGCTATGTTTACATGGGTGCCACCATATCTTATGATCCTTTTTGGCTTCTGGTCAGTAAGGGACTTTTGTTATATGCTTTGAGTACATTCATGCCATGCCTTGTATTTATATGATATGTTCATGTAGTATGTTGTTATCTTGCTCTAAACATTGCTTCCTGATGTTAATTCCTGACATGTTAGTATTTTCACTAAGTCTGTGATGCTGATACCTTTTGCACTTTTGTCATGCTTGTTTGAACCTGCTCTTTTGTGAATTAGCCGTATCTCAGTGTTCATCTTTTGTCAAGCATCTTGAGTAGATCACTGCCATGTGCTTTGTTGCTATGTTAGAGTGCAGTAGCTTATTTTCTTGTTGCATTTTAGATGTCATCGTGCTATTAATCGCAGAATCGTCCCATTCTTGTTTTGCTTGCCTTTTGCAAACCGTGCATCCGATTCCGGTGATCTTTATATCGATTTCGACTGAAATCAACTCATCTTTCCAGTGGCACACTTGGTTTGCCAAGTTGAGGCCTGGTTCAATCTTTTCCTTCCGAAGCATGCACATGCATTGCATATCACATCCCACATATCATGCCATGTTTTGCATCATGTTGCTTGCGCATTGCACCGTGGTTGACTGTGGTTTCCTTTGCTTGTGTTCTTGCCTTGGGTGGAGCTGGGAGACGACTTAGTGACCGAGGAACCCGTTGAGTACGCTTACGAGGATCAAGCTTACGTCAACTCGGAGAACTTTGCAGGCAAGATGACCATACCCTCGAAATCACTTCTATCTTTGCTTGCTAGTTGCCCGCTCTTTTGCCATGCCGCGATACCTACCACTTGCTATATCATGCCTCCCATATTGCCATATCAAACCTCTAACCCACCTAGTCCTAGCAAATCGTTGTTTGGCTATGTTACCGCTTTGCTCAGCCCCTCTTATAGCGTTGCTAGTTGCAGGTGAAGATGGCGTTTGTTCCTTGTTGGAACATGATTATTGTTGGGATATCATTATTATATCTTGTTTACTTTAATGCACCTATATACTTGGTAAAGGGTGGAAGGCTCGGCCTTATGCCTGATGTTTTGTTCCACTCTTGCCGCCCTAGTTTCCGCTATACCGGTGTTATGTTCCTTGATCTTGCGTTCCTTACGCGGTTGGGTGTTATGGGAACCCCTTGACAGTTCGCTTTGAATAAAACTCCTCCAGCAAGGCCCGACCTTGGTTTTACCATTTTCCTACCTACCACCATATACCTTCCCTTGGGTTCTGCAGACTCAAGGGTCATCTTATTTTAAACCCCCACGGGCCAGTGCTCCTCTGAGTGTTGGTCCGAACCGAGCTGCCTGCGGGGCCACCTCGGGGAAACTTGAGGTTTGGTTTTACTCGTAGCTAGTCTCATACGGTGTTGCCCAGAGAACGAGATACGTGCGACTCCTATCGGGATTTGTCGGCACATCGGGTGGCTATGCTGGTCTTGTTTTACCATTGTCGAAATGTCTTGTAACTGGGATTCCGAGACTGATTGGGTCTTCCCGCTAGAAGGAATATCCTTCGTTGACTGTGAGAGCTTGTGATGGGCTAAGTTGGGATACCCCTGCAGGGTTTTGAACTTTCGAAAGCCGTGCCCGCGGTTATGGGCAGATGGGAATTTGTTAATGTCCGGTTGTAGAAAACTTAAAACTTAACTTAATTAAAATGAATCAACAACGTGTGTAGCCATGATGGTCTCTTTTTGGCGGAGTCCGGGAAGAGAACACGGTCTCGTGTTATGCCTGAACGTAAGTAGTTTCAAGATCACTTCTTGATCTTTATAGCATCTCTACCGTGCTTTGCTTCTCTTCTCACTCTCATTTGCGTAAGTTAGCCACCATATATGCTAGTGCTTGCAGCAGCTCCACCTCACTACCTTTTCCTACCCATAAGCTTTAAATAGTCTTGATCGCGAGGGTGTGAGATTGCTAAGTCCCCGTGACTCACAGATTACTTCCAAAACCAGATGCAGGTACCGACGATGCCAGTCCAGGGGATGCGACCAAACTCAAGTGGAAGTTCGACGAGGATTCAGATGTTACTATGTTTCCTTTCCACACGATCAGTAGTGGAGCCCAGTTGGGACGATCGGGGACCTATGCATTTGGGGTTGCCTTTATTTTGGTTCCGTAGTCGGACCTTGATTGTATTTTGGATGATGTAATGCTATATTTATGTATTGTGTGAAGTGGCGATTGTAAGCCAACTCTTTATCCCTTTCTTATTCAGTACATGGGATGTGTAAAGATTACCCCTCTTGCGACATGCCTACTATGCGGCTATGCCTCTAAGTCGTGCTCCGACACGTGGGAGATATAGTCGCACCATGGGTTTTACAAGTTGGTAATCAGAGCCTTCCCCGACTTAGGAGCCCCCTGCTTGATCGAATCGCTGGCGTTGTTGAGTCGAGAAAAAAATGTTTTGAGTCTTATAGGATTATATATATCGGAGAGTAGCATTCTTTTTACTCCTCAGTCCCTTCATCGCTCTGGTGAGGCCTCCTGACGTAGAGTTTTGACTCTTCTCTTCTCAAATTTCACTAAAAAAATTTAGGATCACGCGGGTATCTTGGAATCGTTCCGATTGTTTTGTGATGAGAACATTGTTCTTGGTGCCTCCTGACATTTAGGGGTTGTGGCAGTGTCCCGGGGAGTTGAGCTCCGAGGTGTTGTCGTCACAATTTTATCGTTGCAATTCTGGAATACCTAAGTTCGCCGACATCGAAAATCTCCTTTATGCAGTTGTTGGTGAGATAACCTCGACGCCACCCAGTACTGGGGCGGGAGTTCGGGAGTATTGCCATAACTCCTATAACAGATGCTTTTCGAAGGTTGTGGTAAATGATTTCCGAAGGTTTCTTGGTTATGTGTTGAAGGATGGATACAGCTGGATGTAGGATTTGCTAGTTTTGGGTGAGATATTATGCTTCCCCTGTATCCCCAGCACCTGATTGCATAACCAGAAAGTTTCGGGAGTTTTATAGGTGGGAATTCATGTAGTTCTAGTATTTCTTCTCGCAGATATTTGGTTTGTGATTGGGTAATCCTTACCAAGTATTTGTTCATATCCGTACCTTGTTGTTTTATTCTTCTACCTTTATCTAAGTGGCTTCTCAACTTATGGAAATGTGATCATTTACTTTGGAATTCATTCGTTCATTCTTGTTCGAATGTTAAGGCTATATGTTGCAATTTCGATCCATTGATTCAGCTTGAATATATGTCTTTCAAGATGCTAACAGATGTCACCCTCTTCAGGATGGCTCCTCCAACGCATTAGAATCCGGAACCACCACCACCACCTCCATCTCCAGAGGCATGGAAAGCTGTCATGGCAGCCACCAACGCCAACACGCAGATGCATTTGCAACTCTTGCAAGAGCGCAACCAAGGAAATCAAGGCCAAGGCAACAATCAAGCTCAGTTTGCTACCCTCAATCAGTTCCTCGCAAACCAGCCGAAGTCCTTCAGTAACTGTGTCGAGGCCACAGACGCTGACGATTGGCTCGTGGAGATCTATAAACATTTTGAGTGTAGCAACGTCAGGCCTGAGGACTTTGTCAAGTTTGCTTCATTCCAACTCAAAGACCAAGCTGCTGAGTGGTATCAACAATACAAAGATTCCAGAGGAGGTCGTGTGATTACCTGGGATGATTTCCGCCGAGACTTCAAAGCTAACAACATTCCTCAAAGTGTTGTTTTTTTGAGGGAAATTCCTCGAAGTGTTGTTGAGAGTAAGCATGAGGAGTTCTGCAATCTGAAGGAAGGCAGTATGTCTGTTTACCAATACAACATCATGTTTCAGAGGCTCGCTCGCTTCGCCAAACAAGACGTCCCTGATGAGAAGAGCATGATTTATCAATTCAGAGGTGGCCTCAGAGAAGATCTGCAACTAGCTCTCGTGCTTTTTGAGCGGAAACAGTATGATGAGTTCTACAACATGGCACTAAAGAAAGAGGCTTCTCAAATCAAGTGTGATGCTTCCAAGAAGAGAGTCAGGGATGCAACTCCTCCTTCTTCTTCAACTCAAGTGACAGCTAAGCAGCAAAAGTTCGGGTTGCCTCCTCCTCCTCCGTTCCGTCAGGCTTATCAGCAGAAGAGCAAAGGTGGCAATGGATCTTCCCACCCACCCAACCCAGGCTTTCAGAACAAAGCTTCGTCTCATGCTCCAAGGTCAAGTGCTCTGTATCACCGTCCTCTCTCAGAGGTTACTTGCAACAAGTGTCAGCGGAAAGGGCACTATGCGAACAAATGCTTCAACCAGAGGCACCTTCTGCCTCCTCCTCCTGTGAGATCTGCCAACAACGCAGTGGTCAAGCATAATCCCAAGCATGCCAAGGTCAACATGATGAACGCAGCTCAGGCAGAGGTCTCTTCAGAAGTGATCATGGGTAACCTTCCAGTTAACTCTATTCCGGCAAAAGTCTTATTTGATACTGGTGCATCGCACTCTTTCATGTCATTCCCATTTGCATCGGAGCACAACTTTGACACTAATGCATTACCTAAAGCATTGCAAGTTGTTTCTCCGACTAAGCGTTTGAGTTCTAGCATGATAGTTCCAAATGTCGGTATCGAAATGGGCGACTAAAAATTTCTGGCATCTCCAATTGTTCTTGGCGACTCTGATATTGATCTAATTCTCGGCATGGACTGGCTTTCTAAGCACAAGGCTATGCTTGACTGTGCTGCCAGAGAAATTCAATTGACACACTCTTTTGAGGAAGTGATCATCTATGCCGCTCGTGATGAAACCATTCGGCTGTTTTCTCTCAATGAGAAGGGCGAGTTGAATGCCATCTCTCAGATTCCAGTCGTTTGTGAATATCAAGAAGTCTTTCCAGAAGAGCTTCCAGGAATGCCTCCTCACCGGCCAGTTGAATTCATCATCGATCTTGAGCCTGGCACGGAACCTGTTTGCAAACGTCCTTACAAGCTTGGACCAAAGGAATTGAAGGAATTGAAGAAACAACTCGATGAACAAGAGCGTCTGGGTCTGATCAGACCGAGTTCATCTCCATGGGGTTGTACTGTTCTTTTTGTCCAGAAGAAGGATGGCACGGACAGACTTTGTGTCGACTACCGCCCATTGAACAAGAAGACCATAAAGAACAAGTACCCACTTCCCAACATCAATGAGCTATTCGAATAACTCAAAGGTGCTCAAGTTTTCTCCAAGCTTGACCTCTGTATGGGCTATCATCAGATTCGCATTCGTGAACAAGATATACCCAAGACAGCATTCAGAACAAGCTATGGTTCCTATGAATACACTGTCATGTCTTTCGGCCTTGTCAATGCTCCTCCAACATTCTCTCGCATGATGAACTTCATCTTCAACCCTTACACAAATGACTTCGTCTTGGTGTATCTCGATGATATTTTGGTCTTTTCCAAGAACAAGGAGGATCATGCCAAGAACTTGAGATTGGTGCTGGACAAACTCAGAGAACATCAGTTCTATGCGAAGTTTTCAAAGTGTGAGTTTTGGCTCGATGAGGTTCTCTACCTTGGGCATATCATCTCTGCCAAGGGCATAGCTGTTAATCCTGAGAAGGTGTCTGCAATTGTGAATTGGGAACCGCCTCAGAATGTGAAGCAGCTCCGCAGCTTTCTTGGGCTCGCAAGCTGTTGTCGAAGATTCGTTGAGAATTTCTCTAAAATCGCGAAGCCTCTTTCCGACCTCCTTCAGAAGCATGTGAAGTATGTCTGGACGCCTGAATGTGACATCGCATTCAACACCCTCAAAGAGAAGTTAGTCACAGCTCCAGTTCTGTCTCCTCCTGATGAATCCAAACCATTTGAGGTTTTCTGTGATGCTTCCCTTCAAGGTCTCGGTGTTGTGTTAATGTAAGAGAAGAAAGTTGTGGCCTATAACTCTCGCCAGTTGAAGCCCAATGAAAAGAACTACCCCACTCATGACCTCGAGTTGGCGGCAGTTGTCCATGCTCTTTTAACATGGAGACATCTCTTGTTGGGAAGGAAAGTGTTTGGGATATTACTATCAGTTATGACCCGCCCAGGAGGGGCCGGGTCAGCCCCAATGGCGGGTTACACAAGAAGCCCAATAAACATTCAAGATTATAGTTTATTAAATCTTATAGAAGGCCCAAAGGCCTGAAGGCGGTTTAAGGCCTGATATTGTGAACCGCCATATGTAAGGAAAGACTTGTAAAGAAAGGCATGTAAAGGAAGTCACCGAGCCGGACACGAATATGAGCCGGCCGGGACTCTGTAGGCCACCAGGCGTCAACCCATGTATATAAGGGGACGACCCGGTGGTGGCTTAGGGCAATAAACAAGAAGTCGATAACCAAGCCGGCGAGTTGAGACTCTTGGTGATTGAAACCCCAGCAATACCAATCCCAACTAGACGTAGGCTTTTACCTTCATCGTAATGGGCTGAACTAGTATAAAACCTTCTCGTGTCCTTTGTCCCGATTAACCCCTTTAAGCTTCCTAGTGTGATGGCCCTACGACTAAGTCCTTGCTCTAGGACATCTGCTGTGACAATTCCATGATAGTTGGTGCCCACCATGGGGCCAACGCACAGTGGATTTGAGTTCTTGAAGGGCAACTTCGAAGGGCTCAAGGGATACGCTGTGGGCCAGATGACCAAGAGTCGTCGCGGCAAGCTCTACATTGACGACGAAGGCTGGGGCCCGGAGGCCAGCTCAATTGAGTACGGATACCGGGTCCCCTTCGACGGAATTCACGTCTTCATAGGCCAGATTGGCGAGTCAGGTCCTGAGCCGGACGTCCACACCAACTTCATCGAAACGGCTCGGCGCACGAGGACCGCCCGTGTTCAATCTGCCGTGAAGCATGCCTTCGTAGGCTGCATCCACGGTGGTGAATACTCTGAAGGATCGGTGGAGGGTGGTGAGACGGCCGTCTGTTCTAATACTGCTTCATCAACGGGCGAGACGGACTCTTTGTACCAACTGTAGGACGGCATGCTCGGGGGCTGTTCCGATGGGAGAAGTATTCTGGACCCTCTTGATCCGCCGAATTGGGTCGGAGTCTTCATGGCAGGGACACAGCCCGGGCAGAACTCTACCGCAGCAGCGGCAACAGCTACCAGGTCGGCTGTGGTCGGGTCAGGAGACCCCGCGAGCCCCCCGGCTCAGATCTTGATGGACCTCATGGATAAACTGACGACTCTGTTGACTGTCGTGGTAGAACCGGCGGATAAAGCCCAACATGACGCAAAGGTTGCACGCGTACGTGAAGAGATGGTGCAAGCTAAGGAAAATCTAGCCGCAGAGGAAGTCGGGATGGCAGCAGAGCGGGTGGCTTTGGACGTTTGTGCTCAACAGCTTCAAGCGGAGACCTTCCGGGTCTCAGTGGATCTGAACGCATCGAACAAGGTCATGAGGAGGAGGCGTCAGAAAACGCAATCACATCTGCTTCTGACGCTCGATCCTAGGAATCTTTTTCACACACCCGGAGCCGGGGGAAGTAACCCACTGGAGGCACCCCGGGTTACAACACCCGTCGCACCAGTCCAGCCGCACGCCATGGATCCACCTCGCATAATTACCACTCTGCCTCATTACGTCCCAACACCGCCGGGTCACTACTCCAACCCTTTGGAAAACCTCATCGCAGCATCGGCTCGTCTGGCGCCTCTTCCGAAGGAAGGTGACTCACCGGCGGCGATTGAAACACGGAGGGTAAGGGAACTTCTTCATACAGCTCTGGCGCAGCAGGATGCATACTCCTACAGTCGAGACAGGATCCATTCAACTCCTCGCCCAAGCCGGAGCCCGAGTTACAGTGGCATATGGAATCCGCAGATATGTCAAGCAATGCTCAACGCCACAACCAGCCATACAGGCATGAGCCGGTGCGGGCTGGAGCCCCTAACTTGGCAGATTAGGAGAGGATTCGTCAAGAGGCGGAACGAGCAGCAGCAGATCAGGTGGCTCATCAAACTTTTCTGGCTTTTCCAGCAACCTCGATCGAGGTAGGAGTGGCCACAAGAACCAGAGGCATTCCTTGCTTGGTGCCGGCCATACGTAATGAGTGTTTGCCAAAGGACTTTAAGGGGCCTCGTAAGGTGCCTAATTACACAGCTGACTTACAGCCCGGGGCTTGGATTGAGAGTTATGAGATGGCTATGGAGTTATTGGAGGTCAGCAATGCAGCAATGGCCAAGTATTTCACTATGATGTTAGATGGAACAGCTCGTACTTGGTTAAAGGGATTGCCACCCAATTCTATCGGCTCATGGGCAGAGTTGAAGCCCGGTTCATCCAGAACTTTAAAGACATGTGTAAGCAGCCTATGTCGATTGTGGACTTGACCAATTGCAAGCAAGAGGATGGTGAATCCACAACCCATTGGGTGCACCGGGTCAAGGAGATAATACATTCATCTGATAAGATGGATGCCGGCTCAGCAGTCTTAATGTTGGAGAAAAATTGCCGTTTTGAACCTCTGAAGCAGAAGCTGGGCCGGCTCAAGCGTGACTGTAATGACATGGGAATGTTAATGGCGGCTCTCGTCAAGTATGCTAATTCTGATACTACCAAGGACCCGGTGTCTGACGAAGAAAAGGCAACGAAGGGAAAGAAGAACGGCAACGGCAAGGGTCACCAGCATAACCCGGCAAATCAAGGAGGTAATAAACGTAAGGCTGATGAGTTTGTTGCTAACACCAATGCACAGGGCGGAAATCTACGGCGCAAGGGCAGACAGCCCCCTCGGTCGGGCGGGTCAGGTCCCACCCTTGAGCAATTATAGAATGAGCCTTGTCCAAAACACAGCACCCGGGAGAAGCCAGCCACCCACATGTGGAAAGATTGTACGATCATAAAGGCATTTAAAAATTCAAACGCGTTTGATGGAGGTCACGGCCCAGGTGGCGGCTCAGGTGGAGGTAGTTTCCAAGGCCCGGGCGCCGACTTAGGTGGAGGAGGATTCCACGGTCAGGGTCATCCTGGTAACCAAGGAAGGTATAATCTGCAACCCAGCCAAGGTAATCAGAAACAGCAGTCCGGATATCAGAGCAATCCGAAGCAGCTGAGTAGTGGGCAATACCATGTATTCACCACTAGCTTATGTAAGAGAGACCAGAAACTTCACAAGAGAGCCGTCAATGTCGTTGAGCAGGCGGTTCCACGTTACTTACGTTGGTCAGAGCAGCCTATTGTGTGGAGCAGAGAGGATCACCCATCCCGGGTCAATAATCCGAGACACTTGGCTTTGGTGGTAGCACCTCAGGTTGGTCGATACAAATTCACTAAAGTACTCATGGATGGAGGCAGCAACATCAACATCCTCTACTATCAGACGTTCCGTTGGATGGGATTGACTGATAAGAGTCTTAAACAATCCAATACTATTTTCCACGGTGTGGTTCTTGGCAAGTCGGCATACCCAGTAGGTAAGATTGAACTAGAAGTAGCCTTTGGAGATGAGTATGACTCCAGAGCAGAAAAATTAACCTTTGAGGTGGTTAAGATCAAAAGCTTGTATCATGCTCTGTTTGGACGGCCGGCTTATGCCAAATTTATGGCTCGGCCATGTTATATGTATCTGCAGCTTAAGATTCCGGGTTATAAGGGCACCATTACAGTACACGGGAGCCGAAAAATAGCTTTGGAATGTGAAGAAGGTGATGTTGCCTATGCTGAATCTATCTATGCAATAGAAGAGTTAAAGCTTTACAAAGATCATGTTGACCCAGCAGACATGATGTCATTAAATAAACCAACAACAGAGCATGAGCCGGTGTTGAAGTTCAAATCAGTTGATGACACCAAGATGGTTGACTTTGTGTCTGGTGACTCATCCAAGCAGTTCATCATCAGTGCTAACTTGGATCCAAAATAGGAAAGCGCGCTCATCGAGTTCATCCATGAGAACCAGGACATCTTCACATGGAAACCTTCAGACATGTCGGGTGTCCTGAGGGAACTCGCTGAGCACACTCTCAATATTTATCCAAAGTTTAAACCTGCCAGATAATTTCTCCGACGGTTCAATGAAGAAAGGTGCAAGGCCATTGGAGAAGAGGTGGCCCGGCTTTTGGCAGCTGGGTTCATTATAGAAGTCTTTCACCCAGAGTGGTTAGCCAACCCGGTGCTTGTACTAAAAAAGAATGGTACTTGGCGTATGTGTGTGGATTACACCGATCTAAACAAGGCTTGTCTGGCTGATCCTTTTGCCCTCCCCCATATTGATCAGATCATTGATGCTACGGCGGGTTGCGCACGTCTGGGTTTCTTGGATGCTTATTCCGGTTATCATCAGATCAAGATGGCAGTCAAGGATCAGGAGAAGACGGCTTTTATCACTCCTTTTGGAGCTTTCTGCTATGTGTCTATGCCTTTTGGGCTTAAGAGTGCCCAGGCGACTTACCAACAGTGTGTGCGGAATTGTCTTCATGATCAAATTGGGCGTAATGTTCATGCTTATGTGGATGATATAGTGGTAAAATCCAGGAAGGAAGAAACCTTGGTCACAGATCTGAAAGAGACTTTTGATAATCTCTGGGTCTACAAAATGATGCTTAACCTGGCCAAGTGTGTTTTTGGAATCCCAGTCGGCAAGCTCTTGGGTTTTTCGGTGTCTAACCGAGGTATTGAGGCTAACCCGGAGAAAATCAAGGCAATTACATGCCTGGCAAAACCAACATGCATCAATGACGTTCAACGACTGGCGGGCCGTGTTGCTGCTTTGAGCCGGTTCATAAGCCGGTTAGGGGAGAAGGCAATGCCTCTGCATCAGATGATGAAGAAAACAGATGATTTTGTTTGGAGCGATGCTGCAAACTCTGCTTTTGAAGATCTGAAGACACAGCTTGCTGAACCGCCGGTCCTGGCTGCTCCAGTTGAGAAAGAGCCGCTACTGTTATACGTGGCCGCCAACTCACGAGCTGTTAGTGTGGCTATTGTGGTGGAGCGCAAGGAGGCTGGCAAGGAGCATTCGGTTCAACGGTCGGTTTATGACATCAGTGAGGTGCTAATTGAATCCCAGCAACGATATCCACATTGGCAGAAGCTCATATATAGGGTGTTCATGGCAAGCTGGAAGCTTAAGCATTATTTTCAGGGACATCCAATCACCGTGGTTAGCTCTGCTCCTTTGGGAGACATCATTCAAAATAGAGAATCCACTAGGTGAGTCGCCAAGTGGGCAATTGAGCTTGGGTCTCATGGGTTGAAGTATGTGCCACGTACTGCGATCAAATCTCAAGCACTTGTTGACTTCATTAATGACTGAACAGAGATGCAGATGCCAGAAGAGAAACCAGACAACACATATTAGACTATTTATTTTGATGGGTCCAGGCAGTTGGAAGGCTCGGGGGCTGGAGTTGTGTTAACCCTCCGCGAGCTGACAAATTTTGTTATCTATTACGGTTGATGTTTCCTTGCACTAACAATGCAACAGAGTATGAAGCCTTGCTCCATGGTCTTCGAGTGGCAAAAGTAATGAGTTTGAGCCAGGTCAGATGTCTTGGCGACTTAGATCTAGTGGCTCAACAGGTATTAGGCAAGTGGGATTCCAAGGACCCTCTCATGGCGGCTTATAGCCAGGAGGTTGATGCTGTTGCAGGGCATTTTAAAGGTTATCAGGTGGAGCACATTGACCGTTGAAAGAACAAAGCGGCTGATGCCTTAAGTCGGTTGGGGTCTCAGCGTAAGCCGGTACCACCTAACACCTTTTTGGATGTTTTGCATAACCCCTCTGTCAAGTTGCCCATAGAAGAAGATTTAGTTGTTCCTGACCCGGAGGCGCAGTTGGTCGCGACTCTTCATGTCATCCCAGATTGGACAGTGCCATTCTTGGCCTACATGACCCGGGGAGAGTTATCAGTGGATGAGACCCTGGCTCAACAGATAACACGGCGGTCTAAGTCAATGACGATTTTGGATGGAGAATTATACCATTGCAGCGTTTCCGGAGCATTTCAGCGGTGTGTTTCCCCCGAAGAAGGTCAAGAAATCCTTCGTGAGATCCATGAAGGCGATTGTGGTCATCACGCCGGGTCAAAATCTCTGGTGGCCAAGGCTTTTCATCACGGTTTTTACTGGTTGACGGCTCACACTGATGCAGAAGATTTGGTCAGTAGATATGATGGATGTCAAAAGTTTGCACGACGGGCGCATGTGCCGGCTCAGGAGCTCTGGATGATTCCAATCACTTGGCCATTTGCGGTCTAGGGGCTTGACATGGTGGGACCTTTCAAAAGGTCTAAGGATAAAAAGACACATCTCTTGGTGGCAATTGATAAATTCATTAAGTGGGTTGAGGCGGAGCCAGTGAGTAAGTGTGACACGGCCACGGCGGTTCAGTTCATGAAAAAGGTGATCTTCCGTTTTGGTTTTCCACACAGCATTATCACTAACAATGGCACTAATCTATCCCAAGGGGCTATGGAGGAGTTTTGTCAACGTGAGCACATCTGGCTTGATGTTTCTTCTATAGCTCATCCTCAATCCAATGGTCAAGCTGAGAGCCAATCAGGAAATTTTGAAAGGTCTGAAACCCCAGCTTATGGTTCCCTTACAGCGAACGCCGAGTTGTTGGGTAGAGGAATTACCCTCGGTGTTGCGGAGTATCAACACCACACCTAACAGGTCGACAGGTTACACACCCTTCTTCATGGTTTATGGAGCAGAAGCAGTGTTGCCTAGTGACATCCGACATGACTCGCCCCCTGTGGCGGCTTAAGCTAATAATGAACAAGCCAGACAGGATGCACTTTACTTGTTGGATGAAGAAAGAGACTTAGCAGCGGCCCGGTCAGCAATTTATCAACAGGACCTGCGCCATTATCACAGCCGCCGGGATAAGTCCAGGACTTTTCAGGAAGGCGACTTGGTGCTCCGGCTCATCCAGGATCTGTCAGATGCACACAGGTTATCCCCACCTTGGGAAGGACCCTTTGTGGTCAGTAAGAACTTAAACAACGGGTCATATTACCTCATTGACGTTCGAGAGCACAAAGACTCACGTAAGTCGGAGGAGGAGACCCGCCGGCCATGGAACATTGCTCAACTTCGGCCATACTACACCTGAGCCACCGGCTCTCATCATGTACATACTTTGACATTGTATATACCATGATAAGTAATAAAGTAAGACCATTGGTCTCTTTTCTTTTCAAATATTATGCATCTTTGTTATTTCTTATTTTCAAATGACTATTAAGGAGTTGATCATATTTGAATCAAGTTTAACCTTTTTTGGTCCGGCTTATGATTGTATCCGAATCTAGCTGAAAATCTGATGGTCACTTGGGGGCTTCCTGTTCAAACATAGGTCGTATTCGAACCAAAGATAACATAGCTATGATAACCCTCTTGATCGGCTCAAGGCCAAACTCATTTGGGGGCTTCTTGATCGTATCTGAATCATAGCTTAACCCCTTTTGGGTCCGACTTGGATCGTATTCGAATCAGGGTCGTTAAAAACCTCTCAACGTCATTTGGGGGCTTCCTATTCAAACATAGGTCGTATTCGAACCAAAGAGAACATAGCTGTCGGTACCCTCTTGATCGGCGCAATGCCAAAACCACTGGGGGCTATATGGTCGTATTCGAACCTTAGCTTAACCCCTTTGGTCTGGTTTACTGATCGTATTCGAATCAGAAGCCCCCAACCTTTTCAATACAAGGTTAAATTATGCTTATTATCTATTGTTTGCCTTTTAGTTTTTTGTTGTTTCAATATTACAAATAATTAGCCTGGTCTTCTTCACCGGCTCGACTATTTGACAACACAGCTACCAAGGTATAATGATCATTGAGTATTCAAAAGCATTGACTTCTCATAAAGTTTGAATTATCAATTTCATCACCCGGGTTATTCAAGCCGGCGGTCTAAGGATCAAAAGGTACAATGTATGGTTATTACTTATACGCAATTACCTACTGCATTAACTAAAAGAGTTAGTCTCAGCCCTTGTCCTTTGTTTATATCTGTTTCTGGTTCTTATTGTGGTAAACATATTGGCTATAAACCGGGTGTTTTAACCCGTTTGGTTCTAAGCCGCCAAGCCAGTCTTTTCTTTGTATCTACAGGAACAGAGTTCAAATGTTGCAGAAACAAACATTAAATACGATGCATACATTGGCATCAGGAAACACAGAATCATGTAGAAGTGTTTTATGCGCGATGGCATAAGCAAAGCAAACAGTGTTTTCACAGCTAAGCTATTACAAGGATTTATAAGCCCACGAAGATGATCATTGTTCCTCCCTCGCCGGTTCACCACCTTCTGTTGGCTGGAAGTTGGGTTTTGACCAATCAAAACCATTCACGGCGACAAATCCGGCTTCGTCGTCGATCAGGCCGACCGGGTCAACTTCCGGGGCAAATGTGTCTTCTCTTACCGGTGGAATCAAATCTGTTACCTTGTACGAGGGAGTGGCCATCTTCTTATTCTCACTATCAAAACCCGGCTGATATTTGTCAATATTGGTATCATCCCCAAGGGTAGTTGCCTGAGGCCAGACTCCACGCACGCAAGCCATGAAGTCATCCTGCTCAAAGGGAGATCCGTCTTCCTTCACGGTGGGATAGCCTCTGGCCACGTCTGCCGGGTCTAGGTCTAGCACCCAAGCCTTGGAGCAGCTCAGGGCAGTCAAAGCCCCGGCTCGCGCATAGGAGCGTTTCACTTCTTGAAACCTGGCAGGCAGGATTGACAGTTTCTTCAGGACGTCGCTAAGCCGGTTGGGTCCTTGATTGGCAGGAGAGATGGCGGCAAGAGCCCGCTGTGCGCCAATATATAGTTGTTCTACCAAAGTATACACTGCCTTCAGTTTAACCAAAGGGTCTTGGCTCAGATTTTTGCTTCGAGGGCCAGCACATATTTTACACACAAAGTCAGCTGGCGGCTTATACTCCGGATCAGCAAAAGGCACACAAAGTTAAAATCAGACGGCTTGCCAAAGATGGCAGCCACCATTTGAAACACCCAGCCCTTTAACCCATTCAACTCTATTGAAATCTCTTCAAGGGTTGTTTCAGCCTTCTCAGCACGTTGGGTCAGAAGCGTTTTTTCCTCTTCCCAAGTTTTCTTCTTGGCGGCGAAGCTGGTCTTTAAATTTTCCGTCGCAGAGAGACTTATTTGCAGTTTCGAGTTAGCAGATTTGATTTCTGCCTCCTGACTTGCTAGCCGGGTCTTCGCATCAGTCAATTGTGAGTTCAATTCAGATAAGGCATTCTCCAAAACATTCAGATGAGTCAAGATTTGGTTTCAAGTTCAAAAATCAAGATTCAAGTCTCAAGTACTTTACAAAAATTACTTGACACTTGGGGGCTAATGTATGCCAAATCAAATTTTTATGACTCTAAAGACATACTTTAAGTCCCAAGTACCTTACAAAGTAACAGCACTTGGCACTTGGGGGCTAATGTATGTAGTTCAGCAAGTTTCTCAAGGTTAAGCCGGAGTATTAAGTCCTTTGAATACGGTACCAAACAATTTAAAGTACCGGCTCATTTATGATCAAAATGAATCGGCCCTTGGGGACTACAGGTGAAGCTTTGTTCTATTGAATTAAAGAAAAGTTTCAAAGGTAAAGGTCTCGGCCTATATTTTAAAGTCTACAGATCATTCCCGTTCTCCCATAATCCGAAGACTTGGGGGCTGAAGGAATATAGATAAGCTGGAAGAATGTACCACGTATTTCAACTACAGCTGTTTGACCATTTCAATCTCAGAGTTGCAACTGGAGTGTACATGGTTGAGATAGCCGGATAAAATATCATTGGCATTTAGATGGTCATAGTTGGCAACGTCAAAGCGAACTTTCTGCCTCTCCAATGCCTCTTGTTTCGCAGTACACCGAGCCAGCACGGTTGGATTCCCTGGTTCAATAAAGCGGCTCCCGGTGATCTGAACGTCTTGTGCAGATGGTGATGGCGGGTTGGCTGAGCTTGATGGTCCTGTAGCATAAGGGTTCATAGTGGTTTCATCAAACAACGGCTCAAGAGGATTTGCTTCTACATCAACTGGCGGGTCTGCTGGAGCGTCGGTTATTGGAGAAGATGGCCTGGCCGGGTCAGATGCAAGTACTGGCGGGTCTTCCACCAGTTTAGCTACCTTCGTTTTCTTGGATTTAGCTTGGCCACTAAGAAAAATGTTGCAAGATTGTCAGTATAAAAGATACAATTTGAACAACCCGGAAAACATGAGGATTTTTCATTACCCAGGGGCAGTCTTGAAGGCCGGAAATTGTGTTTGCGATGAGTCGCTAGAAGAGCGAGACACCTCCTGAAAGGATAAAATAGAGTTAAAAGTAGTACAAGGGGGAGGATCCATTTAAAATAGTTAAAGACAGAAAGAAGTAAACCTCATTTGGACGCTTCTGAGGAGTTTGTTGAAGAACGACAGCCGGCTCATCTTCAGTCCAAGCTTGACGGCGGCTTTCATGTTGCTGCTTTTTCAAACGAAAGTTGGGATCCAAGTGAGCTAAAGGGTTAGAAAACCTTACTTTACGGATCACTCGTCGAACTTTTTGTCTTGGCAAGGGCTCTGAGTCAGAGGAAATGATAGTTACCTCTACTTCCACAGCCTGACTGGCCCAGTGTCATCCTGGTAATGATCAGTGTCAATAAGATTGTTAAAAAATTGGCCAAGGGAATCAAGGGCTACCTCCGAGTCAGATGTATCATCAAATCTTCAGCAGTGCTCTTTTTCTTCTTTTTCGACCTCCGGGTCGTTTTCTTGGCGTTTATGGCGGCGGCTTTCGCTTTCTTGGCAGCCTCGTGGTCATACTTAATTTTACAGAAGTCAGAGTTGGCCTGCAGACAGGTAAAAACAAGATAAAGAGTCAGGTAAGTATTAAAACAATACGGCTGTGAGAATACAAAGGAGAGAAATAATGACATCCTTACTTCTGGCACCGGGTTAAGCTGGCAGAAGGGGTTTAACCTGACGACACTGCAATCTTCGTATTTCCCGTTCACCAAAAGAGTTGACATTGCGACAATATCTTCTTCTGTCAATTGAACGGGGCTGTGACGAAGAGAGTCATCTGGGCCTCCACCATACTCATACATCAGCTTTGACCGGCAGCTCAAAGGGATGACCCGCCATGAGATCTAGCAGCGGGTCAGATCAACTCCAGTTAACCCATTCCCCAACAGAGCATTGATCCTTTTGATGGATGGTATCAGCCTCTTGCGTTCAGCGACGGTAAGCTTATCAGGAAGCGCGAACTTGGAATCAAGACGATCGGGGCGATAACCCGGCAGTGGCTTCTCGTTTGCTGGTGAAGTGTCCCGGCAGTAGAACCAGGTCTGGTTCCATTCCTTCAAGTGACTTGGTAAGACAATAAGGGGGACACGGCACCCTGTCGGCGCTGGATTGATATGCCTCCAAGCTCTAGGCTAAGGACGTTGGTGCACTCGTTCTGCCGGTTTAGATAAAAGTATTCTCTAAACAACTCCACGGTCGGCTCATGTTGAAGATATACCTCACAGAGCACTTGGAAGTTACAGATGTTAGATATGGAGTTGGGCCCGATATCTTGAGGGTGGAGCTTGAAAAAGTGGAGGACCTCTCTGAAGAACTTTGAGCCGGGCGGTGAGAAGCCATGGTTCATGTGGTCAGTAAAAACGATCACCTCACCGTCTCTCAGATTGGGCCGTTCTTCTTCTGGGTCAGGGGCACAGTAAGACATGACGGTTTTCGCTGGCAGAAATCCTATGGTGAAGAACTCTTTTAAATGTTCCTCAGTTATGGTTGAGTGAACCCAGTTACAGATAGTTGGTGTTTTGGATGGCATGATGTGCAAGGAACTGAAAAGAAAAGCAACATGCCGGTTCAGTTTAATGGTGAGATTGATAGTTAAGTGATGAAGATGCAAACAAGTAATGGCGGCTTAGTTAAGGGCTAATGACATATAAGGAAAATTAAGCCGGCATGATAAGCCGCCATGACTATAGATATTTTAAGAAGGCAAATTCAGCTAAGTATCGAGACAAACAAGTTTCCTACATTGCTTGGTATTATTACAGATCAAATGGTTATTCAAAATGAAAACAATTCTAGACCTAAAAAGTTCAGTACAGAGGAGTCGGTAAGTTCTAAAGCAGCCTTTTAATCAGAGAAAGGGATCTGTGGATCAAGAAGAGGTACAAAAACACTACCGCGCGAGCATATATATGACTTTTTGGATCAGAAAAGGCTGGCGGTGGAAGAACTACGATGAACTATGATGAACTATGAAGAACACGCAGGAGCTTGGAAACCCTAATGCAGATCTGAGAAACGAAGGAAAGAAAACTTACGGTTGCAGATCTACTACGGAGGTCGCCACGCTTTCTCTGGATCGGTTCAGGTTGATGCAGCGGCCAAGGTCGACGGAGACGGAGATGAGGCGCGGCGGCGGCAGAACTCGAGCAGCAGGGGTTTTGTGAGAGGAAGAAGACCGAGAAAGAGAGGAGAATGAGAAGGCCGAGGCGTGCCTATTTATAAGGAAAAGATGCAAACAGACGGGCGTGAAAATCAAGGGAGAACTGAATAATGGTTATCCAGCTATATAGGCGCCTCGATTATCGGGAAACATTAAAAATAAAAGATCCGTTAGAAGATGACGTCATGAAAGTTTTTTGCATTTTCAAGATATGTTGTCCCGGCGGGTTACAAGAAAATTTCAGCGAAGATAAGAAGATGGATTTTTGTCTAAGTATTGAAGATTGACAAAGAACGAAGTTCAAAGTCAACCTGGGGCCTAATGTTGGGGATATTATTATCAGTTATGACCCGCCCAGGAGGGGCCGGGTTAGCCCCAATGGCGGGTTACACAAGAAGCCCATTAAACATTCAAGATTATAGTTTATTAAATCTTATAGAAAGCCCAAAGGCCTAAAGGCGGTTTAAGGCCCGATATTGTGAACTGTCATATGTAAGGAAAGACTTGTGAAGAAAGGCATGTAAAGGAAGTCACCGAGCCGGACATGATTATGAGCCGGCTGGGACTCTGTAGGCCACCAGGCGTCAACCCATGTATATAAGGGGACGACCCGGTGGCGGCTTAGGGCAAGAAACAAGAAGTCGATAACCAAGCTGGCGAGTTGAGCCTCTTGGTGATCGAAACCCCAGCAATACCAATCCCAACTAGACGTAGGCTTTTACTTTCATCGTAAGGGGCCGAACTAGTATAAAACCTTCTCATGTCCTTTGTCCCGATTAACCCCTTTAAGCTTCCTAGTGCAATGGCCCTACGACTAAGTCCTTGCTCTAGGACATCTGTCGTGACAATTCCACGACAGAAAGTGGACATCTTCACTGATCATAAGAGTCTCAAGTACATCTTCACTCAGCCCAACCTCAACCTCAGGCAGACTCGTTGGGTCGAAATGATTCAAGAGTATAATTCAAGTATTGAATATACTCCAGGCAAGGCCAATGTCATTGCTGACGCTTTGAGCAGGAAGGCTTACTACAACAGTTTGATTCTCAAGCCCTTCCAACCGAATCTTTGTGAAGCTTTCCGCAAACTTAACCTCCAAGTTGTTCCTCAAGGATTTCTTGCAACCTCCAAGTCTCTCCTACTATGGAAGATCAGATTCGTGAGGCTCAACTTCTTGATGCAATGGTGAAGAAGGTGAAGATTGGGATTGCCAAGATCCAACCCAAGTACAAGTGCTATCGCCTTGATGACAAAGATACTCTATTCTTCGAGGATCGAATTGTTGTTCCTAAGGGTGACCTTCGTAAAGTAATTATGAACGAGGCTCACAATTCCCTTCTATCCATTCATCCTGGAAGTACAAAGATGTACCATGACCTCAAGCAGTCGTATTGATGGACTCGAATGAAGCGCGAGATTGCTCAGTTCGTGAATGAATGTGATGTCTGCAGAAGAGTGAAAGCAGAACACCAATGGCCAGCTGGTCTCCTCCAACCTCTTGCCATTCCAGAATGGAAGTTTGACCATATCGAGATGGACTTCGTGACTAGATTTCCCAAGTCCAAGCGCGGAAATGATGCTATCTTTGTTGTCATCGACAAGCTTACTAAAGTGGCTCATTTTCTTCCTATCAAAGAATCTATCACAGCAGCTCAGTTGGCAGAGCTATATACCTCCAGGATTGTCTCCTTGCACGGCATTCTGTAGTTGATATCTTCAGATCATGGAAGCATCTTTACCTCTAAGTTCTGGGATTCATTTCAGAAGGCCATGGGCACCAACATTCACTTCAGCACAGCCTTTCATCCTCAAACCAGTGGACAAGTCGAGCGAGTAATTCAAATTCTTGAAGATATGCTCAGGGCTTGTGTCATTTCTTTCGGTATGAAGTGGGAAGATTGTCTCCCATATGCCAAGTTCTCCTACAACAACAGCTTCCAAGCCAGTTCGGGTAAGGCCCCAGTCGAGATTCTCTATGGCAGAAAGTGCCGTACTCCTCTTAATTGGTCAATGACTGGTGAATGCCAACTTCTTGGCAATGACTTGATCACAGAGGCTGAAGAAATGTGCAAAGTCATTCGTGAAAATCTCAAAGCCGCGCAATCGTGCCAGAAGAGTTACTATGATAGCAAGCATCGTGATTTGGCTTTCGAGATAGGAGACCATGTCTACCTCCGCGTCTCTCCAATGAAAGGTACTCGTTGCTTCGGTATCAAAGGGAAGCTTGCCCCTAGATACGTGGGTCCTTTCAAGATCATTGGCAAAAGAGGCGATCTCGCCTATCAACTTGAGCTTCCGTCCAACTTTGCAAATGTGCACGACATGTTTCATGTGTCTCAGCTTCGCAAGTGTTTCAAGACTCCTGACCGCACCATCAACTTCGAAGAGATTGGTCTCCAAGAAGACATGTCTTATCATGAGCATCCCATTGCTATCCCTGAAGAAACTGAGTGCAAGACTCGCAACAAGTCTATCAAATTCCTGAAAATGAAGTGGTCACATCATTCCGACCGAGAAGCCACCTGGGAACGCGAGGACCACCTCCATTCCGAATATCCGGAGTTCTTTCAGTCCTAGATCTCGGGACGAGATCCTTTCATAGTGGTGGAGTGTTGTAAAGCCTCGAATGTAACTTGTCATATTTGTATTCCAACTCTTGCCGGTTTTGGCTCTATGTTATGATATTCCCTCGTGGTTGGGTTTTGTCTTTGTTTTGTTTTTTTTCCATGTCATGCATTTCATATCTTGTCATCATGTGCATCGCATTTGCATACGTGTTCGTCTCATGCACCCAAGCTTTTTCTTCGTTGTCCGTTTTGCGATTCGGCACTCCTACGTCCTCCGGCGCCCCTCTTTTGCCTCTTTTCGTGTGCGGGTGTTAAACTTTCTCGAAATGGACCGATATTTGCCAAGCGGCCTTGGTACACCACCGGTAGGCCGCCTGTAAAGTTTCGTGCCATTTGGAGTTCGTTTGATACTCCAACGGTTAACCGAGGAACCGTAAAGGCCTCGTGTGTGTTGCAGCCCAACACCCTTCCAAAGTGGCCCAAAACCCATCCAAACCCCCTCCTTCCTCTCGGCCGTTCGATCACGATCGCGTGGCCAAAAACCGCACCTCATTTGGACTCACTACAAAAAAAGACACATCCGTGACATTTTGGGCCGAACAAAAAAAATTATGTCATACATATGACACTTCTATGACGATAATTGTGAAAAACCCCGGTATCATCATAGATGTGGTGGGCTCCTACTTCTATGACAAAAAATCATGACAGAAAATGGGCTTTTCGTCCTGGGCAGGCCGGAGACGCAGCTGCATGACATTCTAAGGGCCGTCCATGACAGAAAAAATCGTGGTAGAAGCGAGGGCGAGGAAAATTTTGGGGAGTTCCCGGTTACGGTGGGAGGTCAGGGGCCGAGCGATGTGCGTTTCTCTCATACACGTACGCACGTGTGTGCGAGGTGTTGGCTCTAACTGAATCCGAGCGAGGTGTTGGGCTCTAACTGAACCCGAGTGATTGCACTGCAGGCTACGCGTTACTGAACCCGAGCGATCGATCGATGGCTGTTAACTGAACCCGATCGAGCGATTCCTTTGCTACTGCTGCTAACTGAAGCCGATCGATGCTGCCTCTAGATGAACAGTGAGTGTTGCGGGGGGGTTTGGATGAACAGTTCCCGGTGGGGGTGGATGAACAGGACCCCATGGTGTTGCCTCTGGATGAACAGGACCCCGATCGATCGAGCCGGTTGGGGCTAGATGAACAGGACCCCGTGGAGGGTTGGATGAACAGGACCACCCCGTGGAGGGCACGATGAACAGTAGATGGTGGAGGGCAGGATGAACAGTAGCCCGTGGAGGGGTGGTTGAACAGGAGCCGGTGGAGAGGGCTGGTTGAACAGTAGCCGGTGGAGTAGCGCTGAATGAACAGGAGCCCGTAGATGAACAGCCGCAGGTGGAGGCTGGAGGAGGTCGACGGTGGATGAACAGTAGCTCGTGGAGGCTGGAGGGGGTCGACAGTGGAGATGAACAGTATCCCGTGGAGTCCCGTTTTGCGGTATGCCACACCCCTCCCGATGAACAGGACCCCCGTTTCGACCGTAGCACTCCAACACAAGTCCGTTTCGTCCGTTTTGCGGTACGCCACACCCCTCCCGATGAACAGGACCCCCGTTTCGACCATAGGAGGTCCGTTTCCTCCGTTTTGTGGTACGCCAGACCCCTCCCGATCAATAGGACCCTGTTCCGAATGTAGGAGGTCTGTTTCCTCCGTTGTGCGGTACGCCAGGCCTCATTTCCATCGCATGTTCCGTCCAAGCCCTCCCGATGAACATGACCACGCATTCCGTTCTGACACAGCTGGGTGGCTGCCATGCGTTCCGTTGCCTCCCCATGAACATGACGCATTCTGTTGCCTCCCCATGAACATGATGCATTCCGTTGCCTCCCCATGAACACGGCGACGATGCTATTTCTCCGTTCCGACCCAGCCATGTACATGAGCCCTGGCCGTACGTATGTGCGAGTAGGCGTTCGAGACCCCGCCCGTATGTACACAAACGTGGCCGTATTTTCTTTCTTGCACCCTGGCCGCTGTACGTACGTGTACATGCTATGTGCTCGCCTCTACTACGACACGTGTGCGCCTCTACTACGACACGTGCGCGCCTCTACATCGACCAGTATGTACATACACGTTCGCGACCAGAATGACAACGCTACATACGCTTCGACCAGGTGGGTCCCGACTGTCAGGCACTTCCTTGCCTACGAAGATGTAGCTGGTGGGTCCCAGCAATCAGGGGCGAATTGTTTTTTTTCGGACGCACTTCCTTGCGTGCGAAGATGTAGCTGGTGGGTCCCAGCAGTCAGGGGGAAATGTTTTTTTGTGAAATACAGTGGCCCGTCTGGTGGGTCCCAGCTGTCAGGTGGAGGAATCATTATTTTCCGCGTAATAAGGAGGCACTTCCTTGCTGCGACCGTGGACCCAGCTGTCAGCCTCCCCACGTACAGTCCATGTCCGATGAAAGTCGTTCCTTGACCACGTTGACCACGCCGCGCCGAGAGCACCAGGGTGGTGGATAACGGCGAGGCCTAGGAAGGGGACGACACGGAGGTAGGGAAGACTCGGCAGTTGTTTCCCATGCGGAGGGGAGTACGACTATACGAGGGTTTACTGGTTCGTCTACCATCGCCGGAGAATAACAGCAGGTGTGCGTGAGTAGAGGGATGGCTAGGCCAGCGATGGGAGTACGGTCGGGCGGTGAGGCCTGCGCGGCAACACAGCCGGCCGCGAGGAGGAGGGAGCAAGCAGTCCCGCTGGCGCTTGTTTGAGCGGCCGGAGCAGGAAGAGCAGAGATTGAAGAAGCACGACGGTCGTTGGATGGACAACCCACAGCCAGTGCTTGTGCGTCAACCTTTTTTTTAGGAAAGCCTCAAATCTGTGGAAAACAACATACAGCCCATCTACCATTATTTATAATAATTTACAACCCATTTGCTAATTCTTAAGGTTTTTTTGGAGCCCATATTCTTTTTGTTAGCATTACATCCCATATTATGGCAACGGTTAAAAAATTATACGAAATTTTGCATATTTCGGTGCGGTCCAAACTTTTTTTAATCCCGAAATTTCGACTCACATTCAAACTGATTTTAAAAATGAATGTATATCAATATAAAATCCAACAAATTCTCCGCGCATAAAAATTAATGTAATTTAAAATCTTGAAATGAAAAAAAAAGATATTTGAAACTAATTGCCGGTTTGATGTGTTTTAAAAATGTACAACCCATTTCTCATTACTGATGGGCCATTTTCTCGGCCAGCCGAATGAAAGCTCTCCTCGTCTTGAAAGATTTGCAGCCCAACAGGCCTGACAAAGCGACTTACTTGGCAAATCACAAAAAAACGGGGCTGTGGACGTGGACCCAGCTGTCAGCCTCTCCACGTACAGTACTCTTCCGATGGAAGTCGTTCCTTGACCACGTTGACCACGCCGCGTGGAGAGCACCACGGCAATGGACGACGGCGAGGCCTAGGAAGGGGACGACGAGGAAGTGGAAGCCCGTGCGGAGAGGACTACGAGGGTTCACTGGTTCGGCTGAAGTGTGAGGCTGTCGTCGCTGCAGGCCTGGCCAGCGGTGGGAATAGTAGGGGGCGATGAGGCCTCTGCGGCAGCACAGCCGGCCACAGGAGGCAGGAGCATGCGACACGACCAGCGCTGCTTTGGGCGGCTGGAGTAAGAAGACCAGAGGTTGAAGAAGAACTACGGCCGTTGGATGGACATCGTACGGTCACTAGAGCTAGAATCGTTCATATTGACTAAGTTGACAAAGCCCTTCGTCCCCGTCAACTTAGTAGGCCCACAAGTCAGCCTCCCAGCAAGGTGGGTCCCAGTTAGCCGGGGGAGTAGTATTCATTTTTTTGTGCGTAATATGGAGGCACTTCCAGTGGGTCTGAGCTGAGAGCGGGGGGAATGTTTTTTTCGCGAAATACGGTGGCCCGTCCGGTGGGTCCCAGCAGTCAGGGGGAAACGATTTTTTTCGCAAAATACTGGTGGCCCGTCCGGTGGGTCCCTGCTGTCAGGTGGAGGAATCATTATTTTCCGCATAATAAGGAGGCACTTCCTTGCTGCCGCCGTGGACCCAGCTGTCAGCCTCTCCACGTACAGTCCATGTCCGATGGAAGTCATTCCTTCCACGTTGACCACGCCGCGCCGAGAGCACCAGGGCGGTGGACGACGACGAGGCCTAGGAAGGGGACGACGTGGAGCCGGTGAAGACGCGGCAGTGGATGCCCACACGGAGAGGAGTATGAGGGTTCACTCGTTCGGCTGTGATGTGAGGCTGCCGTCGCCGCAGGGCCTGGCCAACGGTGGGAATAGTAGGGGCGGTGAGGCCTCCACGGTAGCACAGCCGGCCACGGGAGGCAGGAGCAGGCGGCACGACCGGCGCTGCTTTGGGCGGCTGGAGTAAGAAGACAAAGGTTGAAGAAGCACTACGGCCATTGGATGGACATCGTACGATCACTGCAGCTAGAATCGTTTATATTGACTAAGCTGACAAAGCCCTTGGTACGTCAACTTAGTAGGCCCACGGGTCAGCTTCCGAAACGGTGCGCCCCAGATGTCAGGGGGGAATCATTTTTTGGGCGGGTGAAGCTAGAATATCCGAGATTGAAGAAGAAGCACGGCATCCGTTGAATGGACATCCAACGGCCACTTCTGCTAGAACCGTGTGTTGACTATAAGTTGACAAAGCCTTGCATACGCGGCAACTCTGTTTTTTTAGGGGACGCGTCAACTTAGTAAGGCCAGAAGTGTGTGGCAGAGAACTTATAGCCCATTTGAGATTTGTAAGAATGTGTAGCCCATTTTTGAATTCTAATGGAATTTACTACAGCCCATTTACAGTTTGTTAAAAGTACAGCCCATTTCAACCAACCGTTCAACAGAATTCAATAAAATTTCCCACATTTTGATGGGATCCGAAATATTTTTATCCCGAAATTTCTAGTCATATTAAATACAATTTCAATATAAATTTATATTACGTAAAAATCCAACGAAACATTGTGCTCGCAACAATTAACGAAATTAAAATTTTCAATATCCAAAAATAATATTTTATAAAGTAATCATGTGTTTGGTGCATTTTTTTATAGTTACTGCCCAGTTTTTATAATTACATCCCATTTATTATTTCTTAAAGCCCATTTTCTTGTTAAGCCTAATGCATCCCTTCTAGGAAAGATTTGCAGCCCAGCGGGGCGGAGAATAACAACTTGACCTTGCGTGGGTATTCCTAAAAAAGGTATAGCTGGGCTAGCCATTTTCAGCATGAAAAAAAATTAATATCTGGGCTGGATATCTGGCCTGGGCTAGACGGGCCACAACCCGCCCAATTAATACATGCAGCGATGTTTTCGTTGTTGTTCAGAGTATAAAAATTAATATCTGGGCTAAACATCAAAAACTCTGCAGTGCTCACACCTCAAAAACACAAATACTGCTCGAGCTGCTTGGTCCGAGCTGTCGGCCGCTTCTTGTGCAATTCTCTCGTTTATTGACTAGTACTACATAGGTTGACAATGGTGTGGGACCGAGATGTCAGGAAACCAGGGGGAAGCAAAAAAAATAACTCCAGCGAGCGCTTCCACCTCTGCCTCGTTGTCTCCCGTGGAAACCCCTTTCCTCCCTTTTTTTGCTCGGGCAAGGACCAATGGATGCAGCACGTCCATGTGGTTATTAGGCAAGAAATAAAAGCGCTTTGCATGCTATGAATTATGATGGCCTGCATGGGTAGCTAATAAGGCATCCTCTTAACTGTTGTGATTAAATGTTGTGTTTAGAAGAGAGAAATATTCTTCTTTTCCACCAATCTGCTTGCACCTAGGTCGTGATGCACCTTCTAATACGACTTATTCACCTAGACGGAGGGAGTATAGTTATATATATATATATATATATATATATATATAATAAGGAGGCACTTGCATACGTGAGGCTATGGACCTGGTGGGTCCCCATTGTCATCCTCTCCAAGTAAAGTCGTCTCCTCGCCCGCGCGCGCTTTCCGCCCGAAACAGTCAGCGCCGCCCGCCCCACTTCCCGGTACAGGCAATTGCTCCACCTTCAAACGACACAAGTGTCATCCGTCCGTCCATCTGCCGCCCACATTAAGGATACGCAGTTGCAGAGGCGGCTACTCCAGCACCACACGTCTGTCCCTCCGCCTTCCCACTATTGCTATATAAACTGCTGCGCCGGCCATAGCCGCAGTCATCCGCATTCGTTCCCTTTCTCCTGTCCACACCACTACTGCCCACCATGGCTTCCTCGCGCTCCAACGCTCTTCGGGGCGGGCGGACGACGGACCACAAGGAGATGGCAGCCATTGCTGCCGACCGGCTGGCCGGTAGGCAGCCGGAGGACGACGACGTCCCAATGGAGAACATGGTAGTCGACGATCCGGCGCCAACCCCCTCCTCCGCGCCATCCTCGCCGGTGCGTTGCACCATGACCATCGGCGAGGCCCGTGCCCAATATATGGACAGTGTGAGGTAGATGCGTTAGGAGCAGTTCCGGGAGGCACAGGCCAACGCCACCTACAACCACCATCTCCTCCAGGAGCACCTGCAGGTGGAGGAGCAGATCGCTGCAGAGCGGGCGGAGCAGGAGGCGCTGCTCGACTCGTACCGCTCCGCCCGCAAGGGCCGCCTCGAGCGCTGGCGGGACCACATGCGGGTGGCGGAGGCTGTGGCCGCCTACAAAGAGGCTAGCAAAGAGGGCAATGAAGCGGGCGAGCCGCTGTTTGGCGAGACCAAGGATGAGGCAGAGGACAATGCCGGCTCCGACGAGTCCCCACTCCATT
>NC_057812.1:578496587-578509884 GCF_018294505.1 Triticum aestivum
AGAGGACATCGCCGGCTCAGCCGAGGCCCCACCCTGCCGGCAACGCGGGGGAGGATTTCCACCGCTCCGCTGAGGCGCCGCCCGCCGGCAACGAGACAGAGGACATCGTCGGCCCCGCCCCGCTGCCAACGAGGCCGCGCCACACAGAAAATGAGGAAGAGTAGAACACGGTAGATCGCCGCCGCTGGGGTCCAAGTAAGGCCACCACTGCTACCCTCCTGTTGAAGCCAAGCTAGGCGGGTTGACCATTGACGGCCGGTTAGCTTCTTGGCGGCGACGTGGAGTCGGGGAGTTCTGCTGGAGAATAACGCTGCTTCTACTTAACTACTGGTGCAGTAGGCTGACTGACACGTGGGCCAAACAGGCCACATGTCAGTTACGCAACTGCACCTGTAGTTAAGTCACTAAAGCTTCTGTTCGGCTCAGCGGGACACAGGTGAGTAGCTTCGGTTAATTAATTATACCTCCAGCGCACCCCTTTTTAGTTGAAGAATGTATGAAATGTAATAAAATCTGGCATGTTTATATGAAATCCGACTGTGTATGAATGAATTTATTTCGATTAGTTCGAATTCCTGTATCACTGGCATTGGATGAACATGCAAAACAATATGTACTAGCATTATTCCCAGGGTGATCACCTCGTTTGCAGCAGTTTCACATGTACTCCCTCCGGTCCTTTCTAGTCTGCATACAAGTTTTGTCTGCAGTCAAAGTATCTCTACTTTGACCAATCTTATACAAAAAAGTATGCACTTTCACAATGTGCGAAGTAAAAAGGAACAGAAGGAGTACAAAGAGTTTGAGTAGGTTTTTAGCGTTTCTGTACATTGCAATCAAACACACGGGCCTGGCAATTCATAGAGAACATTCAAAACAATCGATGATTATGCATCTCAGCGACTCACATGTCAGAGGCAATATTTACTTCACAACTAAAGAATAAAGAAAAAATTGATCGACTCTGCTGACAGCAAGGGCGTCCCATTCGAAAATATCAAACGCATGTCTTGCTAAAATCAATGAGCAAAATTTCACAAGGTTGTCCCATTCCAAAATATCAAATGCCTACGATTGTGGAATGGGCAGGGTTTGTCATTAGTTCGGATATTGACATGGCACCTTGTGCTAAATAAACTACTTGTTCTTTTTGTGCAGTTCCACCAAAATCAACCAAATTTGTGTGTAGCTTGTATGATTTTGCCCTTATATGTTGCAATGCCTTGAACTTATCGACACCTCCTTTCTTATGGTGGAAATGAATGATTCGATGTATTCATGAACATTTTGTGCAGTTCCCATTGAAATCAAGCTAAGCACCCATGTTTGCGCAAATACAAAAAAGTGATTAGTATAGAGCAAACTGTACTATGAATTGACAGTTTCAACAGGCACATACATGGTCCATGTAGAGCACACTTTAGAAAAATGGAACTCACCAGAAATAATCCTAGAACAACATTGTACTCACGCATCACAGCAAAAAAATGGAGATTTTGTCAGTCCTTCTGAGCTGAAGTTAGTTTGGTCTTGTGGGGTGTAATGTAACCATCCTTCAACTGCTCCTTCTGATGATAAGATAGACAGGGCTTCTTCATCCTGGCATAATCAGAACTAGTCACTTCACGTACTCCATATTCTTCTTTAGAGGAAGATGATCATGTTGTGCAAAGACAAGAGGACTACTAAATGCTAGCATCACTGTTTGCTGGAAAAAAGGAAAGGAAATATTTAAAACAGCATAGATGAAGCACTTCTCAAGGACAATACCACTTTTTCATGACAGTATCTAAACAGTAGCACAACACCAATAGAGATGACAAAGCTCAATCATATGGATGAAATCAGTGGGCGAGTACCAACCTTTGTCAGGAGGCTTATTGTGTAGAGCATACAGATGAAGCAATTCTCCAAAACCATCTGTTGCAATCTACGGTGGTGGCCATGCTTAGTATATACTCCTCAATTAGTTTAATGTTTCCAACATCTTCTTGTGCAGTTCCACTAAAATATATGGTATCTTCAAAGAAGATCCCTGTTTGCACAAGTAGAAATAATTACATATTACATTAAGAGTGGCATCAAATCAGTGGCAAAACAATTGTTCGTTCCAGCCATAGCAATAAATTAAGATGCAAAACTATATCATTACTTGTGTCATCACAGTTCCAGTGCTTCATTACAGCACCGGGAGTTGATTTTTGTTTTTCTTCCCCTTGTTCTTCCCCTTCATCACTTGGTTCAATAACAAACAAGCTTCGCCTTCAATGTAAGATTTGGCATGTCAATTAGGGAGCACAAGTATAGTACTAAACTTAATTTTCCGATGAAAGTGGCAAAATACAGGCCAGCAGTTGTGAAATATCCTTATCTTATCTCAATGGGATATTATGGTGCACATACAGATTGGAAGTCTTGTCTCCATTTGTGCAGTTCACTAAAATCAAGCAACATTACCGTACAAGTAGCACAACATATGAATGCACACTGCAGAATCATGTGAAAGAAGGCTAGTACTGACCTCTCATGACGCGGAATTCAAACAACTCACAAGAAGAAGATCTGAACCAAATTCGCCTTAACGGATAGGAAGTAAGATCTCCTCTTGTGCAGTTCCACTAAGATCAAGCAATCAAGCAACGTTGTCGGTGTGACATTTTGGTTGAACTGCACAAAACACTCTTAAAACAAAAGTGTTTTGTGCATTGCAACAAAAGGTCACAATGGCAACAAGGTGAAGCAGATAACCCTGTTTACACAGAGGTGCAAAGGAAACAATTAGTGGTCAATAACGATGGATGACACAGAAGCCAACAAAAATAAGCATCTACCTTATCTAAATGGGAAAGAAAGCAAGACAGTAGCATTTCTCAAACGGTGGCATTGATTAATATTAACATAGAGATTATATTAACAATAAAATTCGTTAAACATGTAATTTGCTTTTAACTGTGGCATTGCATCAATTTTCCAACGGCATTATTAGAGGGTGTTTGTTTACAGGGACATTTTGGTGTAGGGACTAAAGAAACTCCGTGTCAGTCCCATCTAAACCAAAGAGGAGGGACTTTTAGGGACTAAAAGTGGGCATTTGGGACTAAATAAAGAAGACCCCGAGGGAGTCTTTTTGGGACTTTTTCCAACAGTTGCCTCTACCACGCATCGCACCTTGTCTCTATTAGTTCATTACTAGGGGTAACATGGTCTTTTAGCATGTCATTTAATAACCTCTAGTCCATGTTTAGTCCCTGGAACCCAGCAGGTAGGGACTAGGGAGTTTTTAACCAAAAAGGGCCTTAGATTAACAACAGCTAATGAGTTGCACGGGACAGTGGACGCACCAGCACCATGTGCATCTACCGATGTACTGTGGTCATGCACAGTCTGTTGCAACAAAGAACAAGCAACCAAGGAGCATATTTGTGTTGGTCCCAGTTTTGTTATCTTTAGACGCCTTTCCCTATGTGAGCGCAGCAAATCTAGTCCTGCTCAAACTCTACAGCCTTGTCCCTTCCTTCCCTTTTTGAACTAGTACTTTCGCCCCTTCCTTTCCTCTTTGAACCACGTCCTAGATTTATGCGATACAACTTTCCCCACTACTTTCCCCCATTCCTTTCCTCTTTGAACCATGTCTTAGATTAATGCTATACAACTTTCCCCCTTCATTTCCTCTTTGAACCACGTCCTAGATTCATGCTATATACAACTTTTCCCACTACTTTCCCCCACTCCTTTCCTCTTTGAACCACGTCCTAGATTCATGGTATACATGCAGCTAGAGCAATGCATGTGGAGTAAGTAAATTATACCTTAAGGTTCTTGGGGCGTGGTTCAGTGGGCGACGGGACGGCGGCGAAGAAGAAGGGGTCGGAGGCCCTTCCACGCCACCGCTGGGTGGAAAGTGAACAGCTGCGCCAGTACTCCCTCGCCGACGGCGATAGCGTTAAGCCTCCTTCCCTTCCCGGCGGACGAATCCTGCTGGCTCTTTGAGCAGCAGTGAGGGGAGAGAGAGGCCAACGAAGTCTTGTTTAGATCTGGAGAGGGCGAGAGAGTGTGAAGAGAGCAACTACAAGCGCTGAGGCTCCAGCGGGAGAGGGCAAGAGAGTGAGTGAACAGGCTAACCAGCTACACAACCCTCCCATTATGTTCAACGAGAGGGAAATAACCTTTTATACATTCTTGCATTCGTGTGACAAGCATGCCATGTTTTTGTGTGTGTGTGTGGGAGTCATTGGGATTTCAATCATAATCGTGTCATGTGGCTTTGGTGGTAAGACTATCCACAGTGGTGTAGAAATAATGCAGCCTTAGTCACCTTACCTCTCTCCACATAGTACATTGGGTCCCACCAGTCAGAGGGTGAAACAAACAAATTAATAAGAAAAATTAAAAGCGCCAGCGGTGTACCTTACCTCACACATCTCGCTACTGCTCGGGAACACTGTCCAATTGATCCCTATGTTCGCTCACGTACTATTTTAAGTGAATCCTTATTATAACATGCACACAAATTTTGGGCACTTGTATTCGACTTAAGTCAGTGTGCCACCGTATCTCGTATACTTACTACTCCCTCCGTCTAGGTGTAATAAGTCACGCTAGAAGGTGCAACGGGACCAAGGTGCGTGCGTGTGTGTGTGTGTGTGTGTGTGTGTGTGTTTAACACCATGTGTGTGTTAGAGAGAGCGACAGATCGACCTACTTACAGAGAGATGTTGTGTAGTGTATGATTTTAGCCGCGACAGTCGGTGCATCCTCTCGTTTCTGGGCGTGTCTGGTAGGGACATGCGGACAGCTGCCACGCCCGCTCCTGACCAGCCTGGCCCACCCAAAGCCCTCCATCGCCCGCGCGCGCTTCCCGCCCGAAACGGTCAGCGCCGCTCCAAAGAATCGGTGCCGCATTCATGCCCGTGCAGAGCAGACGCGACCTCTCACTGGTGCAAGAGTGATGGTTGCTTCGTCCGTCCAACTTACTGCTGGTTCTATGTGATTTGACGGCTCATTGGTCTTTATTATTGAGGTGGTAGGACTGCTGGATGTCCCACGCTTTCGGCGAAAGGAGGTATACTACTACTACTAGATTACAATTTTCTCCATTCTTACAGTGGAGGCGTGCAAGAGCAGTGAAAACACGCAGGCTCAATGATTACATGGCCCACCTCACACTATCACCGTGCGATACCTAACTCTTTACATAGTACTCCCTCCATTCCTAAATATTACTAGATGAGACCCCGCGCGTTGGCGCGGAACAACGGTATATCTCTCTACGCAAAATTATCGATTTCATAGAACAAAAAAAACTCTATGACCGCATGACAAATGTGGTAGCCAAACTAAATAAACTCCCATCATCATTTAGATCATCCCACGTAAGGAAAAAAGATCAGCCAACTCCTACTGCATAATGGGATTATATTTGTCTTTTTGACATGTTAATGGGACTTAAAAGCTCACTTACATGCATGCTACCGGTGCATGCTTGCATGCAGACATGTTGATGTGATTTAAAACCCACTCACATGCATGTGGCACGGTATTTCTACATGCTTGCATGTGGCTTAGTGCGGAGCCTCTCAACATCAAGATCAGATGGCTATTATGGACTAATTTACTTCATCTAACGGCTACATCAATTTGGATGACGTGGCTCAAGGAGAGGATAGAGAGTTCCTAGTAGTGGGGGCTAGCTATTACTAGTAGATATAAGTCTTTGTAGAGATTCCACTACATACGGAACAAAATGAATGAATCTACACTTAAAATGCATCTATATACATCCGCATGTGGTTCATGGTGAAATCTCTACAAAGACTTATATTTAGGAACGGAGGAAGTACTAGTATAGTATGTACTGTAATTTATCAGCGAGATAAATTTGTACAATGCTATGAAACTTCCAGCTTCTGTTACATGTATCTTGCGTCCAAGGTTGCCCGTTGCAACATTTCATCAAATACAAAGGAGACTAACATGCATGCTATTGCATCTCAATGATTGACAGATCATAGCAAATATGTACTCCCTCCATTCCAAAATAAGTTTCTCAACTTTGTGCAAACTTTAGTACAAAGTTGTACTACTACTAAAGTTGACACTTATTTTGGAACAGAGGCAGCTAAAGAAAAAACGATCCATGCAGTCCCTAGCCCTTGAACCGTGAACCCTGACTAGGCTTCAATTTGCTAGCAACGTTCGAGCTTCCTAATAAATGAAGTTTGCAACCTTTTGACCATCGGATCATTTTGTGCAGTTTCACCAAAATCGAGATGAGCATCCCTGTGGCAAAGAAATTGAACAAGCGTGATTAGAATAAGATTACTAGGACTATTTTATGAGACATAAACTCATCACAAATATAGTACGTAGAAGCCAGTAGAGGTATGTGCGGGGCAAAGAAGTAGAGAAATATCCACAGGGAGTGATGTGGGTAGCTGGAGTTGTACCTGAGGGACATAGCTCAACCTTGAGGAGGGCGGCGGGAGGCAGCAACTGCCCACGTCGCGGCAGTGAGCAAGGGATGAAGGCAACCTCACCGGCTTTGTGAGAGAGAACGGCGGGGACCCCTGATTGGGACGTGCTGACAGTGGGTTTTCACCGTCGGCGACGGCCACCGCATCTACACTAAGCATCCACCCCTTCCCCAAGCGGACCTGATCCGCCGGGATGTTAGAGATGTGGCCACAGTCATTTTGTGCGAGAGAGTGTGAAGAGAGCAACCCTAGCAAGCAACCGTGTAGGATGGCCCATCCTGACTATGTATATAGTGGAGCGGTTTCCTTTTCTCTCCATATGAACCTATCATATTGCGTACATGCCACTGAAGAAAAAAAACTTTATTTATAAATGACGCGGCACCTAATACTCGTTCTCCTATAACCTTGCGCTTGGCATCTCCAAAATATTGACCTTGCGATTGGCTCTTCGCCTCTTCGGGAAGTCGAGCAATAATGGTAGTGCAGTATACATCGTTCTGGCTATATGAGACCGAATGAATTGCTGCGCGTCCACCACGTGGGCGAGGGTCGAGGGGCGAGGGAGAGTGCTACATACGGAGCAAAATGAGTGAATCTACACTCTAAAATACGTCTATATACATCAGTGTTTGGAGTATGTACTAGTAGTTCATATTGAAATCTACTAAAGGACATATATATTCCAAACAATATGATATAATCTCTATAACCAAGGTAGTAGGGACGAGGAGTAAACGGAGGGAGTAGTAAATTTTTCTCCTCGTCGTGCGAGACACCGCGCGCATGGGCGAGGGAGCGGGCGTAAGGCGTAGTAAGCAAGCTTCACCTCATCCTGCGAGCCACCGCGCCCGTGGGCGGGGGAGACGGTGTACTAAGCAAGCTTCTCCTCGTTCTGCGAGTTGATGGGACACATCAAAAGTACTCCAGCGTATAGAGCCTTGCCTCTAAGGTAGGCCCCACATGGTTTGCCTCTTTTTTAACATAACACGTCAAGTCGCAATTTGTTTGTTCACCCGTGGTAGACAATCCTCCCTCCACCACGTGGACAACCAGTACACGTGCCAAATTACCATGTGGGCTGCCTTTTTCATACAAAAATGAGCTCCACCGTGTACCCGTGCGGGTGTGGTTGGGGAAGAGACGGGAGTACGTGCGCCGTGCATGCACCTCTTCTCTTCGTGCACGTCCCCCACCTACGTGGGTGTGTGTGAGAGATACAAACCGCGTTCGTGAGTGTTTTTTGTTTTGGGGTGGGGGTGGGGTGGGGGTTGATTTCATGAATTATTTGTGGGAATATGTGTCGATGACATCTCAAACAAAATTTTGCATGCAATGTGTGTGAAATGGAGGCCTATCCATATCATACATAGAGGGTCGGGCAATCCACGAGAAGAGAGGGAGGGGTCATAGCTATCGATAGAGTCGAAGAGAGGATCAAGTGGGTGGGTGCGAGATCGATGAAGAGAGCCATCGAAATTGTGTGTGTGTACAAGTCAAAGATATAGGGCGACTGGCCTACCGGAACGTTAGAGGGCACACGTCAAGTTTGTGTGTGGCAGGGAGACATGACTAGAGCACTCGATGTATCAGTGTGTGTGGGGGGTGGTGGGAGGGGTAGGCAGAGGCCTAACTATAGAGGTAGAACGACTCGTATATGTGTTGAGAAGGAGAGACCCAGCTATGTCTTGAGGGAGATCGGTCGACATCCATACATAACTGAAGGACGGGAAATATGATGGGAGAGAGAGAGGAGAGAGAGAGAGGGAGGGAGAGGGGGGAGAGGGGTAGAGTGTTGGATGGGTGATGTAGTTGCTTCTCGAAGATGGTGGGAGAGGCCTACTAGGCAAACTGAGGGTGGAACTGTAATGTTATCAATAAGAGTGGGGATGTGTTTCTGTGTGTGCCTGTGCGTGATAGATCTGCCGGGACGCATCCATGGATGATGAAGGGGAACAATGTGTTTGGTAAGCAAACCTAACTAGATCGGTAGATCAATTGTTGTTTGTCGGAGGAAGGGAGAGACACAACTAATGAGGTAGATCGATTGACGTGTGGGTAAAAACGAGTTATAAGGACCTAGCTAGCTATATGTATAGCGAGAGATCGGTCGGTGTACGTCCATTTGTTAGAGGCAAATAAGGCCCAGCGAGATGGATAGACAGAGAGAATGGAGCTAGGAGGTGGTGCGAGAGGCCCAACTACTAGCTAGATAGGGGGAGGAGTGTGCGGTTGTGAGAGCGATGAAAAGAGGGGCGAGAGTTTACACGTGTGTCTGACCGTATGAGAGACACGAGGCAAGGACACATAAATGAGGAGATTGAAGGTGTGTTTGTATGTTGTAGGCAGGCATCACTGGAGAGGTTTATCGATTGGTGTGTGTAAGAAAGGAGTTGTGGAGACTCTGGGAGAACGACCTAAAGAAAAAAATGAATGTGGCCGGTGGATAGAATGCCGAGGGAGGGGGAGGGCGAGGAGGGCATGTGCATGCACGAGAGAAAGTTAGTGGTAGCTACAAAGGTTAGAGGATTGTGTGGGTGTAAGAGACTAACAAAGATCATAATTTGATATGAAAGCGGATTCATATATTTGAATAGGAGATCATAGTGTTTTAAACATTGCATGCATGAATATAGCGGTGATACATGTGCTGTGCACATGTTATACCATAATGTGATAATGCATGGTGTTTGCAACTCACAGCTAAATGCCGAACAATCTAAACCATACTATACATCAAACAATCTCACATTTTATTTGAATTTGTGATAATGTGTGGTGTTTGTAGCTTACAACTAAATATCGAACAATCTAAACAATACTATATATCGAACATTCTCACATTTTATTTGAATTTGTGGTAATGTGTGGTGTTTGCAACTCACATCTAAATACTTGTAGGCGTAGGGAGCGGGGCACCATACATAATGTGATAAACACATTATACATATGAGACATGGTTTAGATTATGAAGATCTAGCTAGAGCTAGAAATGTAATGTGATTTGAAATCAAAATAAAGTGGATTCAAAAAATCTAGTTCGAGTTCATATAGTACACATAGTTCATATGTAACTCGAGACTAATCATGTGGTATGCTGTGAAGATAATACACAAACGATGGTTTAACTTGACAATAATGATGATTGTAGATTTATTAAAACAGAGAAACGAATTCAAATGCTTTGACTTCACAACAATCATTATTGTAGATCTTATTCAAATAGAGAAACGAATTCAAATTTAGTTCATATTGAAGTGGTAGTATATACATTTGGAATGCACTAAAACGTTCATTTTAGTAGTAGTTTGCATGCATTATACACGTAGCGAAATATTTTAATTGAACATAACATGAATTCAAAGTTTTGAATGACATTTGTAGGGCGCACTGATTTGGTACAGTACACGTTAGGCTTGTCCAGAAATTTCAACCCGCGCCTTGTTAGCCCAAAATATTTAAGATATATCTTTGTCTTGTTGTGCTCCGACAACTCCCTCCATCTCAACCCGCGCCTTGCTATTCCGAAATTACAACGCGCGCGAAAACTCCCCCCTCCTGTGAAATCCCAACACGTGAAATGCCCGTGGTACCCCTGAACCGAAAGAACCGCCTCAAATCAGTGGGGGTACTTTCGTAACTTACCCCACATTTCGGACAAGCGCGTCTCTAAGCCATGGTTCTCCACTGCCATCCCGTCCGCCCACCCATTCGTACACCGAGGCCGCGAAAACCCGCGACGAAACCCCACACCCTGCTCCGTCCACCACCCAGCCGGAGCCTCTTCCCCGACGACGTCGTCCACGGCAACACCTCGACGTCCCTCATCCACCGTACCGGATGAGGATCCGTCGTTGATCTCATCGTCCCACCGGTTCAGCCACCCCATCCTCCACCTCCAAGGAGCTGCCTCAACGTTCCCCTCGTCTTTCGCGCCACCTCCATTCCCACACCGCCGTCTTCACCTACACCACCGGAAGAGCATCATCATCACCGTTTCCTCGGATGAAGCTGTGGCCTAATCGGCGCCACCAAAGAGGTTGTACACTAATCGCCGCATTTTCTTCTTGATTCGATCTCACGGTGCTGCCGGCGCTCGGTCCCGAGCCGACACGGCGCGGCTCCATCCACGGCGGTGTCGCCAGCCACTTCCTCCATGGCGTCGCTCCCTAGGCGGCCACGTCCACATCAGTAGGACCTGCTGCTGCTTTAGCTCTCGCTCGCGCTGCTGCTCTGCTCTTGCTCTCAGTCCCCTGTCTGGTATGCTCTTGCTCGCGCTGCTGCTCTCGCTCTTGCTCTTGCTTGCGATGCTGCTCCGATTTAGCTACACTTCACTCCGATGCCGCCGGGGTGAAGGAAGAATCAGCCTCAGCAGGGAGGGGGGCTCACCGGAGAGGTACCCCACTATCTATCTTAGGGTTCAGGATGGGGCGGTGGCGGGGTGTTGGCGGGGCGGTGGCGTGGGGATCGCCGGAGAAAAAGCTCGGCACGGGGGGCCTAGAGGGATGGCCGGTGCGGCGGCAGACCGGCGGTGGGGAGTGTTTTCGGGGCGGGCGGGGCGGCGCACCACCGGCCGCGGGCGGCGGGGGGGCTGCTGTTTGGCCGGCTCAGGGGGTGGAGGTTGAAGATGAACCGCATGCCCTTGATTTCGTATCCAACGGCTGCAAAATCGACTGACCAGAGATGAAAAAGTCAGTCAACCGACGTGTAGCCTCACCTTGCTAGTGCGTTCAGTTTCGACAGCAAAATTTAGTTTCGACAGCAAAATTCAATTTCGACAGTTAAGTTCAGTTTTGACAGTTAAGTTCAGTTTGGACAGTTAAATTCAGTTTCGACAGTTAAGTTCAGAGATGAGTGGCTGATGTATTTTACATCTAGCACTTTGTGGTTATGTATTTTACATCATGTATTGGAGATGCTATTAGAATTCCACTCAGTTTAATGTTGTTCGTTGTCTCTCTTGTCCTGCTTCAGCCTCGGCGTCGTACAACTCACCGGAGCTGCTCCAATGACGAAACCCTCCATCACAGCGGAGCAGTACCTCGGGCTCCATCTCCAGACGCCGAAGATCTTCTTCCCCTCCTCCGACAGCCAAGTCAGCCGAAGTATCCTCACCGGCCAACCCAATCACGCTGAGATCGACATGGCTTCACCAAAGAGGTTGTACACTTGCTGCATCTCTTTTTTACTCTACATGTTATATATATTGTCCACTGAGCACACGGATTTGTTCCTTTATTGTCTCCTTGAAAGAAAAAAACGTAGGAATTTTAATTTTCACTTGTCCTCCTTTTCAAATTCCTATTCATGAAGCACAAGACTAAGAGATAGTAGCATAATAGCATTATAACCGTACATTTTCTTGTGGTTTGACTTAATCTCACCATGCTTCTTTGCATCCTGTGATCTTCCAATTATTGTGAATCAAACACCCAGATAGGCAGAAATCCTGTGTTTTTAAATTCTCTATTTTGCACGTGCATTCCTATCCTATTCCTGTCTATTTCCTATCCCTGCATTGTTGGAATCCTCCAATTCAAATGAGCCCTTACAGAATTACTTCTCTTATAGATAGTTGTCAAAGAAAACCTTGTGTGGTTTGTCCCGCTCCTGCTGCGCCCTCGTCCACCCCAGCTCAGCTGCTCCAAATGACAGAAGGATCCAGCATAGCAGGGATTCGGCCTCCAGACTGTCTTTCGCCGCCTCAGATCTTCTTCCCCGCTGATGGCGGCCATGAAAACTGCACTACCATCATCAACTGAGCAGATGACCTCGAGGACTACACGGGTCCGCAAGAGAGGTCGCACTCTTTGTGTCTACTTACGTTATGCATCGCTTGATATTACATGCTACTTTATCGTCCTGTTCACTGATTAGACTCTGAGTCAGCTCCAAACTAATGGTCAAACTTGAGTTTTTAAATGGTTCTGGGGTACATATCGGGGCCGCTATCAATAGTATTTATCTACTATCTGGTTAATCTCCGGTGTCTACTATGAGTTTCATGTTGGGTGGGAAACAAACAGTAAAGAAGCCATTATCTGTATTTTTTAACTGAAGCCATTATCTGCCTGCTATTATTGGTTTTGGGTCCATCCATAGGTTGCTACCATCACTCTGGATTTCTGCATGCACTCCTTACATAATCTCACTATGTTTTATTCCTATGCATGACAGTTATTTTAAACAATGGAACTGAACATGTAGAGCAAAAGGGACGAGCCTTGTGTGGCAATAAAATTTCATGCAGACGTCGCTCCATGGTAGGCGCAAAGGCAGCCCCCCTCCACGCATTTCGGATTGTAATCGAGAGGAAGATATCTGTTCTGAGGGGGATTCAGAAGGAGAAGACAACTCCTATTTACCCATGAGGTCTTCGCTCTAACTTGGCATGCTGATGTTGGTTATATCATGCATATGGTGTCTTGCATTGCTTACTTTATACATCAAATATGTCATCTGCTTAGTTTAGACATCCTTTGTGCGAATGCCATCTATTTATTTTATTCATCATTTATGTGAATTGTGCAACGCCATCTTGTTTAGCCAGGCATCATATATGTGAATTTTGCAATGCCATCCTGCTTAGCCAGTCATCTTATATGTAAATTATATCAGGCCATCCTTTTTTTTGTTACATATTACATTTGTCAACAATGTTATTACATTCAACTGCTCTTCGTGTGCATCAGCCATTTGACACGGTGATGGCCAATTCTAGAGTGAAAACAAGGTCTTCAGAGCAGACTATGTTATCTGACGAAGTGCATATCTCGCTGGTTACGGATAGCTCCTCAGAAGAGGATTCAGAGACAGATGACTAG
>NC_057812.1:578510048-578514228 GCF_018294505.1 Triticum aestivum
GGCAGGGTTATGTTGCTCATATCGTGCGTATGGTGTCTCGCATTGCTATGTCATTTGATTAGTTTAGACATGCTTTGTGTGAATGCCACCTGTTCAGTGTCTAATTACCATATATGTGAATTATGCATTGCCATCTTATTGCAAGACATTATATATGTGAATTATGCAATGCTATCTTGTTGCAAATGCATTATATATGTGAATTATGCAATGTCATGTTGTTTAGCCAATCATCATGTATGTGAATTATATCATGCTATCATTTTTTTGTATTACATGTTCCATTTGGCGACAACGTTTGTATATTCAACTACTCTTCCTGTGCATCAGCCATTTGAAGCGGTGATGGAAGTATCTGGAGTGAAAACAAGGTATTCAGAGCAGACAATGCTACCTGCTGAAGCAGACATCTTGCTGGTTACAGAGAGCTCCTCAGAGGAGGATTCAGAGACTGATGACCAGTCCTATTTTCCCCCTGAGGTCTATGCTCAAACTTGGCAGGGTTATATTACCCATGTCATGCATGTTGTCTTGCATTGCTTAGTTTTTACATCATATATGGATTGCCATCTGCTTACTTGCTTACTATATAAATCATATATTTGAATTATATCATGCCATCATGTTTACATAGTACATACACATCATCTATCTGAATTATGGCATGGCAACCCATTTAATAAAGACATCATATAGTTATATCATCTCATCATGTTTAGTGTTTACAGTCATCATATTTTGAATTATGGCATTCTATCCGTGAATGTATGTGAATTATGGCATGCCAACCTATTTAATAAACACATTATATAGTTATGTCATGTCATCCTGTTTACATAGTCTCATATTTTGAACTATGTCTTTCCATCTTTTTTAGTTAGCCATCATAATGTGAAAATTGTGTCATGCTATCCTGTTTAGTTAGCCATCATATATGTGAAATTGTGTCATGCTATCCTGTTTGGTTAGACAATATAAATATGAATTATCTCATGCCCTCTTTTATTCCCCACTATCCATTGCACCTGTCTATCATACAATTTCTATACTTTCAATTACTTTTCTTGTTTATCAGCCATTTGAATTGGAGAGCATGACGATAGTATCTAAGGGAGTAACAACACGGTCTTCAGAAAAGATAGTGCTACCAATTGATGCAGATAGAACCACGGTTGTACTTGCCCAAGGACTAGATCCACCAAACATTACCCAGACTCTCGCAGATTGTACCCCTACCCAGTTGGACAGAGAACTAGCTACACCCCTTCTAACCCCAACCACGGCAGATAGTAACCCAGTTCTAGTTGACACAGCACCGTCTCCACCACAGAGAACCCAAACACGAGCAGTTAGTAAGGGAACTACAGTGCCCAAAGCACGAGGACCACCACTCCAAATCCCAACTCAACGCTTAAAGGAGAAGAAGATTTGTTCTCAGGTCATGTTTTGTAGCTATGGTTCATACTCCTTTGCTCTTGCATGACTGTATTTACTCATACCAACTATTTTCAAATTTGAAGGATGGAATTGAAACTCCAATGGCGCAACAGGTATGTTTTAAACCTGTTTCTTTAACTGGTTTGTTGTTGTAACCTGCTCTATGTTGATTTCAGTTTCAATTGAATAAACAGTTATGTTCTCATGTCATGCACATTACAAGTGTTCTTATTGCTCTATAGTTACCCACACTTATATTCTGTCTATTCTGCTTTGTCTTGAACAAATATTATTTGAACTGTGTCTCTATCTTGATTTGGCAACAAAAACTAGAATGATATAGACCATAAACTGACCATGGTACATTGACATATGTTTGTTTCATGTTGTTATCCTGTCCACTTTACTACTGAAATCATTTACCAAAATGAGTTTCATATACAACATGGTAAACATGTGATGTGTCTGCTTGTTTCTCTTCTAGAATGCGGACAAAATATTGGAGAACAGTACCGCCTTATCCAATGGTAAAGGAAGTAATGTAGATAAGGTTCAAGGTAGTGAGACATCCCTGTTGGTCTCCAAGAAAGCTGATAAAAACTATCTTGACGACAGTGAGGGAACCCAAAAGTCCTGTCTTGATGTAGTGTTCGAGTTACTGGCCACTACTGTTGGCACAAGCTCTTCGAACTCGCTTCTTGAATCAGTTCGTCTTCTTGAGTCTCAACTTCAAGTCAAAAGACATCGATCAGATGTGCTGCGACAGGAAGCTAAAGGCCTGAGGAAGTCCCTGCAGAATTCATATGCATATTTTCTGGTGCAACAGCAAGCGCTGGAGGATTTAAGCGCCAAACAAGAGAAAGTTAATAAGCTTGCTAAGAATCTTGCCAGCATTATGGGTACCCAGGATATTGTTTCTTGAGATCTTATGAAGTGGTTTCAGTTCTGGATTTGTTTTGCTGTGGCGTTTATTTGCGTTGGTCGCCAACTTTGACAACCAGTGTATATGATATGTTGCTTTGTTCCCTATATTTGCACTGGTGGTGAACTTTGATGCCCAGTGGATGTAATATGTGTAATAGCCGTGATAGCCTAGCATTAGTTGCTTACTTATTTATTTCCTTGTTGTCTTGTTTATTTGTTTGCTTGTAGTCATTGCAGTTCTTTTTCCGCGGTTAGCTAGTGGCTGCAATAACCTATTTTTTAAAACTAGGCCACAACAACCATGGGCTAATATTTACTGTAGTGACACTTCGCCTCCTACTGGCCGTAGAAACAGTGGGCCTTCTACGGGCCATAGAAACAATGGGCCTTCTACGGGCCGTAGAAACAATGGGCCTTCAGCGGGCCATATTATCAATGGGCCTTATACAGGCCGTATAATCGATTGGCCAAACATGGTCCAAACAGACCGCATTATTGCCGTAAATGGGCTAGAGTTGGAATCGTCCGTTCATGGGCCGACCATAACGGGCCATCGTTAATCGGCCGTATTTGATGATGCTATGAAATCGGCCCAACGTATTAACGGACCACAAACGGGCCGACTGTAACCACGGGCTGAATTTGGCCCACAAGTAGAAAATGACAGTAACGGGCCGTAAGTAAATGAATGCTGGAAATGAGCCCAAGAATAAATGGGCTCTGAGAAGGCTGAAAGATAACATGGGCTGGAAACGGCCCAATGGAATAACGGGTCGTTAATGGGTATAAAGTGATACACTATTCATTACGGGCCAGTTTCACCAGGGGCCGTTAATGGGGGTAAAGTGATACATTGTTCATTATGGGCCAGTTTCACCACGAGCCGTTAGTAGGCCAAGAGTTACATAGGGCCTCATATGGGCTGGAAGACGTCATGGGCCATACATGGGCCAGAAGTGAAAACGGGCTGGAATCATATTGGATGGCCCAGATGACGCTACTGGGCCTAATTCGGATAGGGCGTAACGGGCCTTGGGTTAGCGGGCTGTAAATGGGCTATATTCGAACAGGCCGTTAACAGGCTTTCCATGGGTCGGCCCGCCAGCTTTTGACCAAGTCAAACGGGCCGGCCTTTTCACAGGAATGGGCCTCTGTTGGGCCGTGCCACGTGTTGACGTATCATAGGCACCTTCCATCCAATGAGTGGTTGACATTTGTCCCAACAATGAGCCGACACGTGTTTCCTCTAGCCAATGATGATTTTACACGTGGAAAATCCCCATTGGTCGGGGCTGTTAATGGGTTATCAGATCCAAAACCCGACCCGATAGCTTAACGGCGTTCCATTACGGTGGATGCCACGTGTCGGTCACCCTTGACGAAAGCACTTCTGTGACGCGTGATTTATCGTCATGGAAGTGGACACTTCCGTGATGATAATTTGGTAATGTCATGGAACACTTCTACGACGGCACAGGTATGACTATCTTGATTCTGTCATAAATTTGTCATGGATGTACATGCATGACAAAAAAGCGACCTACTGTGACAAACACGTATCATCATGGAAGTGTATTTTTTGTAGTGACTCTCCTAGCTCCTAGGGTCTATAAATAGGTGCTCCCCTCCGAAATTCGCAGTCCAAAACCCTAGCCCCGCTCCTCCGCCCCGCCGGACACGTCTGCCCCGGCCGGACGCGTCCGCCACCGCCACCGCACCTATCGCCGCCTGCCATGTGGCCTCGCCTCCGCCCCTGCGTCGCCGGCCTGCCCGGGCCCGAGGCCCACGTGCCGCCGCCCGCCTCCTCGCGCCGCTCGCC
>NC_057812.1:579155882-579202036 GCF_018294505.1 Triticum aestivum
ATAAGGGATTGGATTTCATACCTTTTATTTAGAGCTCCGTCGTTCCGACTGGAAAATGTAACCTTCCACCATACGTAAACCAAACCTCTTTGCTTTCTGGCTTTTCCTTCCAATAAACATCAGGGTGCGAATCTGAGTAGTTCCTTGCTCAAGACCACGAAGCAAGAGCGAAGCAGAACCGGTTTTCAATTCATCGAAACTCTTGAAAAGTTCCTTTGCTTTTACAGCGAAAGCACCTGCCAACAAATTGGAACCATAATCCCCTCCATCCGCCTCGCTCTCTATCTGGTAGTATATGCTCTGACCGAGGCCCTATTCTTATTATGATGATTTGGATATGGAATTGCCTTTGACTGATTCATCTTACCATTTTACTAGAGTATTTTTTCCAGTAAGTTTAACATGAGCAGAATTGGTGTACTTGACCAGCAGTGAACTCTCAGTTGTGTTCGATAGTCGGTTACGAGTTCCCATATCTTACGCAACCTTACCTTTTCTTACTATGGGCCAAATTGCGGAGGAAAGCAGAATCACTATTTTTCGTAGAACTCACTTTTGCTAGTTGAGAGTACCTTCCACCAGGTCAGAGCCATGGATCCAAAGCCTACTAGTTAGCTTTGAAGGTTTAGGCTTGAGAGAAATCTTGAACAGAACACCGCACTACCTCCTATCAACTTATTCAGATTTGCTTATTTCTTTCTCTTTCGTTTTTGTAGATATAGGCTTTGGCGGATTCTCTCAAGGCTCGAGTGAAGTGACAAGCACATATTATCGGAAGCTAGTGATCCCGCCCGGCCAACTCAGCATGCTTTAGAGCTCCTTGATTGGTACGAGGTAGTGATAGCAAGAGGCAACTCTCAATTGTTGTAATATAGAGACCTCTTTCAATGATTATAGATCCAAAGGATCGTTATTGATAGGAAACTGCCAGTAGCCCTTGACTTTGACTTGAAGAATTGAATCCGCCTTCTTCTTCTTATTCTTCTGAAAGTCTCCCAGGCATGGTATCATCGGATCCACAAGGTCAATTTGTATCCATTTGTTCGGAAACTGGAAATGCCAACTACTCACTTCTGGCTGAGGATGAAGGTGCCATGGGTGATAGCGCCAGCCATTCCCTCATTGAAAAGAAAGCGCCAACCCTGCTACTAAAGCTAAGGCCAACCGCAGCCCAGTGAAATGAAATGCGTATGAAAAATAACATAGATTAATCTTGATGCGATCAATGCAGACACACTTCTTTTCTTACAGGATACAGTCAGAAACAACAACTTCACAAATCACCCTAAGAGTGCCATACGAAAAAACAAAAGCAACTATGGGTATAGACCAATTTCCTGCCCCAGAAGAGGCTCAGCCTACCAAACCCTGCTCTTTGCCTGCTTACCAAGCTCTCCTCATACCGAGTATCTAGGCATTTCTTCTCACAGACCGGTTGGGAGAAAGTTGGCATTCTTTAATATGTCACTAGGGACCCATACTTACTTGATGGAATGGATGGGATGATGTGTTTCAGTTCAGCCAGTAGTGGAGGTTTCCTCGGCCTAGTCGTGTAAGAGCCCCCTTCTTTTTCTAGTTAGTTGAAAGAAAAGCAATGGGGAAGGTTGGCTTACCAGTTAATTGGTCTGTATCATATCTTTCTATGGTGGGACATCCTCTTCAGTTTAGGTATCCGGGCTGGCTGTTAGCTTTAGTCGTTCGACACTCTTCCTTCATTCTCATTCAACAAGGAGAAGTGTCTAATCAAAATCATTGGTTGAGCCTTGCGTATATTATATGATGTCGTCCTGGAATTGAACTAGCGTTTAAGGTCGATCAAGTTCAAACAATTCGGCTCTGCAAGATCAATCAGATATCAAGTAAGAGATAGGCGCTTCCTATTAGTTATAGACTGCTTCTATGACAAGTGGATCCCTTTAGGTTTAGTTGTTAATTGTACTATTCTCTTCAATAATTAGGTCTTCTGTATTCCTATTGGGGTCAGTGGTCTTCACCACTCACTGAGTCTGGATTCGTTTCATGGGTATTATTTGATGAGTGATCATCAATCTCTTCCATTGCTCCTATGTGCTGCTATACATACAAGGTACATGGGCCATGGGGCCTAACACACACTATATAGCCCAGCCCAATACTCAACACTCCCCCGGCTAAAGATATCTAACATGCCTATCTTGTTACAAATTGCTAAACCCTCACAAGGACCTACTCGTTTAGTAAAACAATCAGCTACCTGTTCACTATACTTAATGTTACCCCCTTCTTCGACCGAACAATTTCAATCCGAAGGAAGTATCGAAGAGGTCCAAGATCCTTTACCTCAAATGCTTCTCCCAGTCTTGCCTTCAAACATTTGATTTCTTCAACATTGTCTCCAGTAATCACAATATCATCCACATACACCGCCAAAATGGTGATATGGATTCGTCTATGCCGGTACTGTATGATCTCCATTACACTGAGAGTAGCCCATACCACAAACAACTCTCCTGAACCTGTCCATGCCCGTGGCGACTGTTTCAAGCCATACAAAGATTTCTTGAGCCTACACACCTTCCCATCAGTCTGTTTGTTCCAAAACCTGGAGGAATGTCCATATGGATCTCTTCTTGTAAATAACCACCATGAAGAAAAGCATTCTTCATATCTAGCTGATGTAAAGGCCACCCAAAGTAAGTTGACTGCGCATGAGATTAAGGTTCTCACCGTGTCCATCTTCGCCACTGGTGCTTTGGTCTCATCATAGTCTATCTCCCGTCTTCCTATAACCTTTTGCAATTAGCCTTGCCTTCTATCTATCCACCTTACCCTCTGGAGCCTGTTTTACGGTGAACACCCATTTGCATCCAACTGTTCTTTTTCCTGCTGGGAGTGGAAGAAGATCCCACGTCTTGTTCTTCTGAAGCGCACCAAGCTCCTCCTTCATTGCGTCTTTCTTTCCACCGGGGATCCAGCTTTGGAGCCTTCCAATCCTTTGGAATAGACACTGATTGTAGAGATGCAATGAATGCTTTGTGTGCGGGTGAGACATAAGAGTCTGAAACTCAATTTGCAATGTCATGCTCATAGCCATATCGGACCGGAGGCTTTCCAGCATTAGTCCTAGTCTCTCTGTGTAGTGCAAGCGGCAATTCCAAAGAAGTATTACCACCTGTCTCATTTTAACCTCCATCTTGCTCTTGTGGCTCCTCTCGACTACCTCAGGTTGCTCTTATGGTTCTTCATCCAAGACCACTAGCGGTACAATAAGAAGGGATCCCGGCTCGTGGGCGGGGGTATGTTACTTCTTTTCCTCTGCATTCGTGACAAGATAGTAGGCACTCCTGTGTGGGTTGGCTCATTCCCCTGGAAAACGAATATTAAGAAGATAGATACCATTCCGTCGATACTAGATTCATTCTTTCTGCTCAAAAAGAACAAAGCCTCTATTGTGGGAAAAGTCTTTGAAACCCGAAGTTCTAAAATAGAAAATGGAATGAAGAAGGGGTGTGAACTTATGGCCAACTATACTAGCTCCCCTAGAGGGATAATATAGCTCCTAAAGGATGATTGTTTATGGTATATTACCATAATTGGAGAATTTGACCTGGTGCTGACTTGCTGCTGTTCTGAGAAGGGGACCTTGCAAAGCTTGACAAGTTTTTTTTAAAATATTTATCGATCCAATCTGTCTACAGACAGGCGCCTGCTGTGGCAGCAATTAATTAATCTTCTCCTTAGCATACAAGGAACATGGCTCGCAACGGGTAGTTACGGTGGTTTTGAGGAGACCCGCTCAAGGTCGCTGGTTCGGAGCTATTTTGAGATCTCAAGGAGCACCAAGCTCAATACGTGCAAGAAGAAAGAAAGGCTTCCACCTACGACTGCAGCTGCTGGTACTTTATCTCTGTCGCTTTCAACTCCCACTCCTTCTCCCTTTGGTTTCTAGAGGAAGTGAGAAAGAATAATATATCTTGTGTAACTAATCTTTCTTATCGAAAGGTTATAGTTCGTAGATCATTTCTATAAGGACTACTTGAGCCATATCCGGTGCTTTGGACCTCTTTTAGCTGCTAGGTATCTACTGGGTTCAATCCCCACTTCTGCTTGAAATGAGTAAGTCAATCCTCTTGCTCGGCTGTGATATGAATACTATTCATACGCAGACCCGGATCCAAGATATGGGGCATAGACAGATAAGAATGGCTTCTGAGTTGCATTCACTGCACTCTAGAATGTGGGGCTCCTTGTCTGATGTGATGGAGCGGTATCAACAGATACTTGCAAAGATCAAATCAAGCAGAAGAAACAAGGAAGTTAACTCAGCGCCACCGGCCACCTTAACACGAACAACTTGGGATAGAGGTGTAATGCCTGACAGAGAATCATCAATAGAATGCTTTTTGCATGCATTTTTCATCGAGTGAAACTACTTGAATAAACTGGAAGTTTTAAACCAAGTACTCTTGAAATCGCTACCCCCTGGGATGGAAAAAGAGGCTCAGGTTTTAGCCCTCCGTTTTACCCCAGAAGTCATTGTTTGTCTTTCGATATGAGAGGATGGCAAGTGTCCACAATGACTTAGTGACTTAGCCAATTGGTAATAGATTCTAGACTGATCGATCAGATCACATCATCTCGAGCAAAGAGCTGAGAGCAGAGAAGCGACATCTCTTCGACACTCCTTCCTCTTTTCATTATGAAACCAATATCAAGCAAGATATGAAGAAGAGGGCGGCTCCCTGGATTGAACACATAAAGTAGTGCCAAGATCTCCTCTATGCGAGAGAGAAGTTCTCAAAAATGATGGAGCTGTTGGTTTCGGTCATTGTACGCTTGGTTGCTAAACCGCACCCTTTACGGCGTCTGTAGGAAGAATTCATTCTGGTCCCAAAACTTATAAGAGATCTTGGTAGTGAATATGCAATGCTGAATTCCAATAAGTTGGTACTTCGCACAAGGAAGAAGCTCGTGTTAAAGATAGTTTCATCCAGACCGACCCTACCTTAGCGTCTCATCCCCACCCACCAAGTCTTTATACGCGGTGAAAGGAGTGGTTTAATTCAATGCAAGGTGCAAACAAGATTTTCCAAAGATGGAGTCCTTTCAGAAATACATGTGCCAGAAGAAAGAAGATTCTTTTTCTATCATAAAATGAATCTGCTTTCTGATGGCCATTTTGGTCCGTTGTGGGACCACGACTTGCAAAGAAGGTATTTAGCGCAAAGAACTTCTTCCGCTTTTGGGGATTCCACTAATTGATAGAAGGAAGTGGATGCGGCAGGATTGGCCCCAATTGAATCACTAGTAGAAGATATCCACGTGCAGAGACTGTTAGGGAGATGCAGATGGATGGACGTTTGGATTGCTGCTAGAAGGGCTTACGACGAATAGATTGTTGGAATGGGATGTAAATTGGTATAAAGATTCAAAAGAAAGCGGATGGTTCTATTGAAGAAGAAATCAATATCCAAATTGGAAGAGAAAAGGTTCTGTAACCTACATATATCATATGGGAACACATTACACCACAAGGAAAATGCCACTTGAGGTACATGTATGCATCCACTTCATCGGATGATCCAACGCAAAAAGTATGATATTTCTATTCTCTAGCGCTCGTCATATAGAAAAGGTATCTAGCTCGTCCCTCTAGCGCTCGTAAAAGAAATCCTTCTTGTCTGAGAAGGCAACAACCATTTCATTTCTTTAACCCGGATTGCATTATTTAATTTATTTACTACGTCGTGTACTACGTATTGGTTCGCGAATGCGTTGCTTGAAGGAAGGAAGCAACTTTAGAGGAGGGATGCCGTCAAAGGGGTATGCCGGATTTTTTATATGCTAAAGATACCGGTTCAATATGTCATTTCCAAAATCAAGGACCACACCGCTGGGAGGACAACTCAAGCACCAAAGACAAAGGTATCACTCGTAAAAGTGATTTTCATCGTAGTACTCGCTCTTGCGTTAGGTGAAATCCAGCATTAGGTAGGATAGGCAGGTATTATAGGGATATGCTCATTCGCTGCCCACGTAAGGTTCATATCTGTCCAAGGACAATGGTATAAGGTTCGCATCTTCCCAAAGCCGAAGAACTTCTTTGAACTACAACCAAGGCAAATCTCTAGTATTGGTATCAGGGCCGGTGTCTAGGGATACGAGCCATCAAAAGGAAAGGCGAGAAGCCCTGGCTTTGATAACATCCCGACCTGTAGAAAAAGGATCAAGCAGAAGGAAGATCTGCTAAAGATTTTGATGCCTCAGTCCTTGCAAAACAGAGTCCTAAAAAAGGAAGTGGGTTGGGCTCTTATCTTAAGTACCTTTCTGGCATAAACCGTATATCTCAGAGAGGTCATATTTCTGTGGGTTGGTAGTAATGGAATGGTTTCATTATCTAAAATGAAGAACATTTCCCACCAAAAGATCAGTCCAATAATACCACTCACTGGTAAATAGCGCAATACTTCTTCGTGAATCTCCGCTATTTGAATATTGAACATCATAACCACGAATAGGAATGAAACGACAATAGCTCCTATATGAACTACTAAGGAGATCATAGCGGAGAAGTCGAGACCTAACAAAATAAGTAAACCAGAAGTGTCGCAAAAGACTAGGATGGGAAACAAAACGGAATGTACCGGATTTTTAGCATGTACAACCATCAAACCAGAGACCAAAGCAGGGCTCAACAAAACAGAAAGCATCATGGTATGTCATCCTCCCTTAAAGCAATGATGGTTTTTATCAGAGCCACTTTACAACCGGTTTAGCAACTTATTATCTTTTTAATTTTCTTTCGCCCTAGGCAATCTCTTTGCTTGCTGACATAAACTTTCAACATAGATCAAGTTGTTTTTAGGAGTTTTACCTCTTCTTACTTCTTGACATCAGAAATACAAGCGCTTACCTCCTTCCTAGCAACCTACATATCTGTCTGCTCAAAGCACATTCAAAGAAATATAGGCCTGCTTGCCATCCACACCAGAATAGATAGAGTTTTCCGAAGAAACCTGCTAGTGGAGGAAGTCCTCCTAGGGATCAAGCAAACGGTACTTAAGCATCGAGCGAATGAGAGACGAGTGAGACGCCTTTAGCTCCTAGAATGCCTTCTTCAACTTTGCTATACGCAATTCGTGCGCCAAATAGAACTGCTAGACTACGTCGAGTTGTGACCACTCATGCCTCTAAAGAGCGAGGCAAAGGGTAACACTAGGGCGGAGCTCCACCTTTTGTTCTTCCAGCTCGGACTCCTAAACTAGAAACTATATAAGAGGCACGAGATGATCAGGTGTGTGCACTAAAGCTCGACATGATGAAAGCTTATGAGAACTTCACTGCTATAGCTGATACGGGATCTAATGACTTATTTCTTAAAATAGGGTTTTGTGACTACCAAAAGTTTCTCTTTTCATGACACATGGGGGGGGTCTCTGTGGCCCATTTGGAATGAGCTACAAATAGGTCCTAATTCAGACAATCCTTCGTTGTCCCTTCAGAGGAGATGAGCGGGATGACGAATGAGTTCTTTAAACATCTCTATACTGCTGAAGGCACTGAAAGAATGGAGGATGTTTTTGTCGACAGTTCCTCGGAAAGTATCTTAGGCAATGAATGAGCAATTAACTGCACCCTTTACTGGTTCTGAAGTGTGACCTTTTTAAGATGTATCCTGAAAGGCCCCTGGCCCAGACGGCTATCCAGCCCACTTTTTTTCAACGAAGGTGGGATTTCTATGGCGATGAGGTTAGTGACTTCAGTTACCTTCTCGGTTCTTTTCAATGGGGAGCGTCTTGAGGAATTCAAACCTTCTCAGGTACTACGCCAGGGAGATCCAATCTCTCCGTACTTATTCTTGTTAGTAGCAGTTTAGGTATTCGAAATAGCGAAATACATAAATTATCTATCTCAAGTACGTCTCTTACTTATCTTGAGCCATCAGTCAGATTGAATGCAGCGCCCTACCGGCAGCTCCTGACCTCTATTCCTATGGGGGAAAGAAGGTGTGGCTTTGGACCCCAAACTCTTCCATGACGCCCTTCTTCTTATAGCATGGGTAGGTGATCAATATAGAAAAAAATCACACCCATTGGATCCATCCTGATATGATTGGGTGATTTGCACGTTCCCTTAAGAACAAGCACACACACACACACACACTAAATCCTGAAAAGAAAGATAAATGCTCATCTTCACACTGATAGCAGCAGGCTCACTACGTACGTTGTCCAACCCACCTCATAAGCCATCTTTCCTCGGATAGCCAAGCAAAAGAGGAGGTCTCAAGCGTGCAAAAACACATGTATGAGCAGGAAAAGATGTGCAATCAAGCTCAGAGACTGCAGATAACGGATCTCTCAGGCACCGGTTTCCTTCAGTTCAGGAAGGGAAGCGAGCTTCCAAAGGTCCCAGGATAAAAAAGGTAATTAATATGTCTCCAACCGAAGTGATAGATAAAGGCTTTACCCATTGGCAAGGAATGCTTGGAGGAGTGAAACAACGATTCCGCCTAGCGTAGGACACGTATATTTGATCCAATCTAGCAAGCGTAGCCAGCCCCACCCACGGGTGGAATTGTACAGCTCCCTATCTCGTTGAAAGCCCCTTTGCTTACGGAAGAGAAGAGTTGGATGCTGTGGTGGGAAAGCTCCCATTTCAACTTTAATTCTTGTAAGCTTCGGTATAAATAGCTCACTTGCGGGATCTAATCTCATTCTATGGGAACAACTTTCATTTCTATCTTTTGGCTTAAAGTGGTGAACAAATCCTTTCTCTTCACTTTTTGTGCTCCGCAGGGCTCCGGTCAAGATGTGACTCATCCTGTATATACATAATTAGGAGACCTCTCACGAACTTGTTAAAGAAAGGAGTACCATTTGTGTGGACAAGCCAAAGCAATCCTTTGATGTTCTCAAGCAAGCTTTAATTGAGGCCCCTGTGTTGGTTCTCCCTGATTTCAGTAAAAGATTTGTGCTAAAGACAGATGCCTGTGGGCATTCGAGCTGTGATAAGGGGTAGAAGTATTCGTGTGGGGTGGGTTTCGAAGGGAAGGTTGCACAATAGATCGGAGATCCTTTGAGGAAGACTGAAATGACTATACTTATAGAATGGTCCATATCGAACAGATACGATACTAGTTTACACAGAGAATATCGCCTAGCTCTAAAACGGCAGCACCTGAGTGCAACTTCGAGTAAGAAAGAACGACCTTATGCTACCTTTTTACCAGGGCATTGTTTTAACAACTTTAGCTGACTGATCTACGAATGGAGGGATTCAAGCTTATTTTTGTTAACCGAGATGCAAACGACTAACAAACTGGATTCGAAGCCACCTGTCGTAATAGTACCTGCGGGTTCTTTCTGTGGAGCCTTCAAATGCAATAGCTAGCTGCCCAACGGCCAATGCCACAGGCAAATCTCCATTTTCCAACTTATACAACTCTTTGGGGGTCCAAATATACTCGCCATTGCAACTTAATAAATAGGACCGGTGGGATCGCCTTCAACAGATATATCGGTTTCACTGCTTTCATACCCTTTGTTTTGGTCATGTGGATGACCCGCAGACCGTAGATAAGATGGATACCCATGTACTACCTTCAATGAAGAGAGTTTTACCAAGGACCCTTAGATAGATAGGGGGGACAGACAGGAGGTATGCAACCTGCTGAATATTGTCACCGAATCGCTCACTGACAAATACTTGGGGCTCCCCTCCCTGGTAGGAGTGGATAGGAGCGACTGCTTCCAACACTTAATTGAGAGAGTTTGCACTCGGATTAATGGCTGCAAAGAGGAAGGGCTAATTGGCTCCGCCATGGAGACCGAAATACGAGCTTCTTTCATCACATCATTTTGCAACGGAGAAAAAAGAAGAACATAATAAAGTTTCTGAATGACTCAAACGGCAACATGATTGAAGGTAATGACCAGTTAGCATCTCTGATACAGGGTTACTTTGAGGGACTGTTCACCTTAGAAGTCCTAGCTCCCGACCCTGGGCTACTGGGGAAAGTTAGGTACAGTAATCTTCAGATATGACAATACCTCCCCCAAAGCATTGTCAAGTGTTGGAATTAGGGCACCAACCACGAATAGGAGCTGTATAGAACTCCAGAAAGAGACCTTTGATGAAGTCGACATCCTCCCAAGTGGCATTTGCTTGATCCAAACTAGACCACTTCCTTGGTTGCTGAAAAACCATGCAATGCAAGTAATTTTCCACACACTGATTCACACGTTCTGTCTGGCCATCTGATTGTGGGTGATAGGCAGAGCTAAATCTCAATTTCACTTGCAGTGCTCTGAAGAAGGCCTGCCACATGTTACTTGTGAATATCTAGTTTCTATCAGAGACTATTGACTTTGGCAATCCATTCCACTTAAAAACATTATCCATGAAAGCATGAGAGACTGATTGTACTGTATAAGGGTGAGCAAGGGGAATGAAATGAGAATATTTAGTGAACCCGTCCACCACCAATAATATGACTTCTTTGCCCAATGATTTGGGAAGACCCTCAAAGAAATCCAGGGAGATGTCAGTCCAAGCAGAAGTAGGTAATGGCAGTGACCAGACAATTCTTCAATGTTGTGAAGGCCTCAATTTGAGCGTCTGACCACTGGAATGAATCTTTTTTTAGACAGTCATGAAGTGGCCTAGAATTGATCCCATAATTCTTGACAAATCTTCTTTTTCTGCAGCCATACCAAGAAAACTCCTCAACTGAGTGATAGTCTTAGGTGCTGTCCATTCTTTGATGGCAACTATTTTATGGGGGTCTGTAGATAGACCCTATCCTTAGATAACATGCCCTAAATACTCCACTTGAGGGACAGGAAAACTGCATTTTCTAATCTTAGCATATAGTTTTTATGACCTTAGAATGTCCAGGACTAACTTTAGATGCTTGAGATGAGCTTGTTTGGTCTTGCTATATATCAGAATATCATCAAAGAATACCAAAAGGTATTTCCGGAGCAAAAACATGATTCATTAAAGATTGGAAGGTAGCAGGTGCATTAGTGAGTCCAAATGGCATCACTAAGTATTCATAATGACAAAAATATGTCCTAAAATTTATGAATGTCTTCTCTTCTCGTTCTTATCTGATGATAACCTGATCTCAAATCAAATTTGGAAAACACTTGTGCACCATGTAGCTCATCTAATAGATCCTCAATGATAGGAATATTGAATTGATTTTCTGCACTTAACCCGAAAGCAAGTTTGAAAACAAGACCTGCTCTGTGAAGTGATGGAAGTAGTGAAGGTTTAGGCTTCAGATATGTGAAGTTCAGGTTTTGGAGTAGAGGTCAGAGGCTAGTGCGGGTAGCCCTGTCGGAAACTAGAAAGAAGAGGCTGATGCACCTGCCCGGCGGTGGGTGGGTTCAGCTCGATCAACTGGGATAGGAGTTTTTCTCTATCTTGCTCCATGGTGTTCAAGCAGTGCGTCCAGAAAGCTGTGATTCATGGGAGGGAGCAGCTTCAATAGCTTTGGCTATGAAAACTCTTGGTCTTGGAGCATCAGTGTCATCAGTTCACCCAAGATCAGCAGGACAAATAACTACTAGGTTTGTGCCAGAAAAGCATCTTGCGTGACGGGGAAAGAGTGGAAAAATAAAGAGATTCATCAGCTATGGAATCTGACAGGTATCGGTATTGAACAGAGGGGGCTGTTCACAAAGCATCCCATGGATGGTAATGGTGCTTCCCCAGCTGCTGTTCCTACTCCTTTGGCTGGTGCCAAATCAGGTGACTTTGAAGTTGAAGCTTGCCCGCAGAACGATGTAACCATGCTGGTAGTACTATGATTGCCTTAGAGCGCATATGTCTCTGTCCGTAGGAACGTGATGCTTAGGTGCGAGGTGAAACACAAGCAGGAGATCGAGAAAAGAAATCATACGGATTGCAACCTATAGATGAAGAATCTGCTTCATCGTTCCCACCATCTATATCAGATGTTTACTAAGAATAGGAATCGAATAAGCTGCTGATTGACTGAGGAAGCATTTGAAAAGAAAGGAAGGGTGATGCTTGTTAAACAAAGCTGCGTGTGGGGCCGCCACGTATAGCTGTAGTTTCTGCTATAGCATCGGTTATTTCCGTTATTGCTGTAGTAGCATCGGTTATTGCTCAGGTTACAAATGACCCAATCTATCTATGGCAACCACCCCTACTTTTAGTAGATGGAGATGCGCACCTAGAAAAGACGAATGAAAGAGAACCCGCCCTTCTGACTTCTTCTCTTGTCTGTCCTTTATGCAAAGCGATCTATGGTCTCAACAAGCCCCGATAGCGTCGGTTTTTGAAGTTCAACACAATGGTTATGTTATCCAGGCAGGGTTTGCTCAGAGTGATCATGATTTGGCCATGTTCGTATCAGTTTATCCTCGAGGATGTGCTATTCTGTTGTTGTATGTTGATGATATCAAACTGACTGGTGATTACTCCATTACCATATCGCTGATCAAGTGTCGCCTTCATCAATTATTTGCTATGAAGGCGCTGACACGCCCCAAGCCTTTTCTTGGCTTGGAGGTCGCACATTCTCCTCGTGGATATTTGGTATCTCAGATCAAATAACGTCATGACTTGATCACTCGAGCTCAACTCAATGATGAGAAGACTGTTGACACTCCCTTGGAGCTTTACGTTAAACTCCGTCTGACTGATGGCTCACCATTATCTGATCCGACGCAGTACAGACAATAGGTCGGTAGTTTGGTTTATCTGACGATCTCTTGCCCAGATGGCTTTTCCTTAGAAAAGTCAGCCTTTCATGGCTGCCCCCCGGTCAGTTCACTTTGCAGCAGTTCATCGGATTCTTAGATATATTTGAGGTACCTTTTCTCGAGCCATCCTTTTTTCGGTCATCGTCTTCTTTAGTGTTGCGTGCAACTGCTGATGCCGATTGGGCCTTCAGATAGGTGCTCAACTACAGGCTTATCTATTTTATGGGGAGACGAGACACTATCTTGGATGAGATAAAAGCAATAGACAGTTGCTCCTTCCACTGCCGAAGCGGAGTACCGTGCCATGGCACACTACTAGATAGATTGTATGGCTCCGTTGGTGACTTTCTGATCGCGGGTTTCATTTGAAAAACCCCAACGCCATTCATCTTGCGTCAAATCCGGTCTTTCATGCAAGAGTTTCATTTTTGGCCGCTACTACGTTCGTCGAAAACTTCTTGATGGCACCATCATCTCATTACCTTATTTTTCCCTTCGACTTCGGCTATGACCAATGCCCCACCTAGCTGAATAGGCGTAACAAAGCTACCTGAAAAAGGCAAGGTGCACCTTAGATTGAAATCGACAAATTGCGTTTTGCCAGATGGATTCTTTAGAAAGATTCCCGGATAAAGTTCAATATAATATTTAGTTAGAATCTAAATAAAGGCGCATACGTGGGCGGGCAGGGGCCCCCAGTACTTCTTCATTCAGGGGGGCTAGCCTCATGACTTCCCACTGGGCGAGGGGTGCACCTAACCCACCTACTCACTCATCAATTACGGTGTTCAGCTGACTTGCACAGAAAGACCCCTATTGTTTAGTAATTTGTCGCCCCATCTTTTGATTGACTGTTGTCAACTAATCTTTTCAATGTTCAATTCTACTCTATATTAGAACATTTCTATGAATGCTATTTTGATCTAAGTGGTCCTATTCTCTGTCCCGTGCTAGGAAGCATTACTCCTCTTTTCATTCCAAATTCTTCAATAAGACCGATACGATTGATTGGTCTGTGCGTTTCTCTTATTACTTTTTTGTATCCCCCTATTCCTCGGATACAATTCGATCCTTCTATGGCCAAATCTCAATTTGTGGAAAGCCTTCGGTGGCTTCCTTATGAAACATCCATTTGTATATGGGTATAGACGGTCTTTCATTATTCTTCATGATATTGACCACATTTCTGATCCCTATTTGCATTTTAGTGGGTTGGTCTGGTTTGAGAAGTTTTGGGAAAGAGTATATTACAACATTTCTAATTCGTGAATTTGTAATGATCGCCGTGTCCTGCATGCTGGATCCTCTACTATTCTATGTTCTTTCCGAAAGCATGGCAATCCCTATGTTGTGCGGAGCTGAGCATCTTCTATTCACTGGGATCAAGCTTTTCCTCTGCAGGGGCCTTGTGCAGTAAACCCCCTACAGGCGGTCCCCCGTCATCGTAAAGTAGTAAAGGTCCCCGCGAAGCTTTCGGGAAGAGGGGTAGTCTTGTGCGTAAGCATAGCATTTCTGGTTGAACCACCGAACCACACATCTTTGTTTGGTGGGAGGGTACTCCGAGTAGTGGGTACCTCGTAGGACCTCGACCCGCCTACTCAGGTCTTGTATGGATATGCAGGAAGGGGTGCTCCTAGGTGTGTGTAGGGGGTGTGTTTGTTCGCGAGAATGAATTCCTTGTCAAGTCAGGGGGGTGTGGACACACTTGCGCGAATTCGGGTAATGGCTACAAGGGATAAAAATAAAGGAAACTGTACCCAACCAGGGATGGACGTAAACTCGTAAGCTACCGAGGGTAGGGATAATCGTCCAGGTCTTATTTAAAAAAAAGCCGCCCCGCCACTGCAGGCAGGTTAGTTCCTCTGTCGTTGCCAGAGATTTCTTGGCGAAGAGACCTTAGGATAAGTTGCTAAAACAAACGGAGGGAAGGATTGGCCCGTTCAGTAGAATTCCGAAGAAAGACTGTTGGCAGCAGGTGGAGACATTTCTTTGGCCCCATTCCAAATAAAGGCGGGTAGGGTAGAGATTGGCAGAGGGTTCGAGAATAGGGTAGGGTTTTTTACGGTCGGGTCCCCTACCACTAGTCCGGCTAGCCTTCTTTCGGGCAGGAAGCATGCCTAAACGATGGGCGGGCATCTCCCGCTACGCAAGCACCATTGTTCACCACCACCCGAGAAGCAAAAGATTCGAGAGTCAAGGCAGAAAAGACAAGAATAGTGGTCTAATGACAAGGGCCGACAACGGAAGCTCGGGACGGAGCCGTATGATGCGGAAGTCTCACGTACGGTTCCCTGAGAAGGGAGTGGCTACCCACTGGAGCTTCGACCAACTACCACCAGTCAACTCCGCTTTGGGGCCACCCCTGACTCTACCATCATTATAGGGGTATGGGGTTCGAGACAAAGAAAGATCAAGGTAGCATATCAGTTTTTCCTATATACTTTACTTGGATCCGTTTTTACGCTATTAGCTATTCTGTTGATTCTTCTCCAAACAGGAACCACCGATTTACAAATTTTATTAACCACCGAATTTAGTGAACGATGCCAAATCCTTCTATGGATTACTTTTTTTTGCCTCTTTTGCCGTCAAAGTGCCTATGGTACCAGTTCATATTTGGTTACCCGAAGGCCATGTAGAGGCACCTACAGCTGGATCCGTCATCTTGGCTGGAATTCTTTTAAAATTGGGAACCTACGGGGTTTTAAGATTTTCAATACCCATGTTTCCCGAAGCGACACTTTGTTTCACTCCTTTCATTTATACTCTAAGCGCGATTGCTATAATATATACTTCCTTGACCACTTTAAGACAGATCGATCTTAATAAGATCATTGCCTACTCCTCAGTAGCCCATATGAATTTGGTGACTATTGGTATGTTTAGTCGGGCGGCGGCCGTTAGGTCACCTATTTTGAGTTATGGACACACAAGCAAGGCCAAAACATGTGTGACGGGCGTGCGACCCATCAACCTACTAGCAATAGGGAAGAAAACTTAGCATGTCGCAACAAAAACGTCGATTCGAGGCGTCAGCAAAACACCGCCGTCTGTTCCTAAAACAAAACCCCTTAGCGCCCCGGGACAGGAGTGGGGGACGGCCCTACGCAGACAGCACCAGCACCGGCTCTATGAATTCGCGGCGAAGCGAGCGCTTCTAGCTATTTCGCTTGCTTCTTTCTTATTGTGGCGGCTATTATGGCGTGGCTGAAATGAACGAAAAGCGAGATGATTCAAATCAATTGATAGATGGCCTGATCTATTCTGATAGATCGAAAGGTTTTCTATCAATAATAGGGGTTGACCTCTTTCTATTTATTGATGATACAAGATATCTATCTATTCTGGATCCATCAGAAAGAAATCGATATGTATCTGATTTTTTCTACATCATATGTAGAGTGCCCAAGAGTTTGGCCAGCTTAGTTCTATTATCCATCGGTCCAATGCACGGCTCATCTCATGGAGGGAAAAAGCAAATGTAGTTATTTGTCTTGTTGTTGTTCGCCGCCTCGACACATTTCCCGGCATCGTCCCACACAGAAAGGAAGAGCGTGGAGCCCCGGCCCGACCTGTAAGTCCGCTAACGTAAAGCGAGGAGTTGAGCCAGAACTGGCGAACCGAAGTCACTTTTGTAACCATACTTCCTATAGCTAACATGTGCCCAGTCCAGCGGGAACGCGAAGCGCAAATGAATGTGAGCTGCTATACCGAATCCCCCGCTGGCCATCGGGGACTTAGTGGTAAGGCCATGATCCACAGGGGAAGGGATCACTCATTCTTCTATTGGGGACAGGTGCACGAACGACAACTCCAAACGTCAGACATCCGCCGCCTATACCTATCGTAGGGCGAAACGAATGGGCGCTGTATCGTGGGTCAGTTTTGGGGCGGGGGGGGGGGGCAGAGAGAGACCAGAAGAATGATTCATTTGGATCGACGAGCCATTTCGTGAATCAATAGAATGTCTCTCTATCCATATCTATTCTATCTTTATATGACGGGCCATAAAAAAGAAGTATTTTTTATGGCATGCGGGATGGTCGCGCCTAGTAGCCACATATCAGCTGCGCTCAATATGCAGGATTTCCGTTGGATCAGATCTTTCGCTTTGACGAATTTGGACCTAGCGAAAAGGACTCTAAGCCTTCGTGCAAACAAGCAAAGTAGAAGCAAGACGAGGAAGTGGAGCTGCCGTAGAAGCAGTAGCTTCCCCCGACAATATACAATACAACAATAGCGACCATGAATAAAAAACCCCTTGTTTAACGAGTTCACTGCTTTTCCCAGGCTGGAGAAGGGCAACTACTTATTGATTGATTGCCTTTCTTTGATATGTGTTCAATTTAGTACAATACAAACTACAACTAGATCAAAGCGGAAGGGCCACTCACTATAGAAGCTATAACTAGAAAAGCCCTAGCCAATAGTTTAGTAGTCGGCCAAACCCCCATGCTCACGACATGTTCTTGATATTGATTGAGTTGGAGGGAGTCAGAGACTACCACGGAATCCTTCCATAGTCACCCCGGTGACCTTCGTCACCAAAGCGTCACAACAGTTTCCAAGACCCCTCATATAATCTCCAGTGGGGATCAGCCGGAGCACGTAGGAATGCCGACCACTACATAAGCCGCTGGCGGAGAAAGCTCGAAGAGCTTCCCTTCATTCTCTTCGCGGGAGTCGCGCACAACAGATAACTGGTAGTCAGAGGGCCCGTACCACCTGCCTAACCCTTCGCTCCGAGGGACCGTAGAACGGAAAGCGCCTTCTAAACAACTCGGCAGAAGGGAAGGGGCCTATGTATTTGCATGACCCCTGCGGATTTGACCCTACCTACACTCGGAGCCAATCCCCTAGCGGTCCTGCCACCACGCCGCAGAACAGGAGCTCGTGTGGAACCTTGGATTTCTGGCGTAACAGCAGTGGAAGGTATCAAAATATTACGGCCACATAACATAGTATATACGCTAAGGTCGGCCAAAATATGGACACCCGAAGGGCCCGGCGCGCACAATCCTATCCTATCCGAGCCCGTCATTGCATGCACTTCGGACAGCCGTCCGTAGCATCATAAGGAGCACCTCCCTTTCGAGGTACCCAAATGGAACAATCTTTATTTGTGTTGTTGGTTGGTCTTTCTCAACGTGGTCTATAGCATAAAAAACCATTCTTTACAAGATAGGGCCGTTCACATGAAAGAAAATACAAAATCCATTCTTCATGGTCGGGCACATTTCTCCAAATCCTCCAGGATCACAAGTGGAACGCTAAGCAAGGGTGGGGAGGCTTCGAGCTTCGCATCGAACAGAAAGAAGCAAGCAGGGGGTGTTGCCGTAGCGCGCCGGAGAGCAAGCGTAGGCAACCAAACTAAATAAGGCTACAAAAGTGGCTAGCTAGCGTTTTTAAGCTGGCTGCCTTTTCTAGCATGCGTACTCTTCTGTGGAGTCACACGGAACGAGCCTTGTCTTCCCTCCAACGACTAGCTCCCTTTTCTTGTTCCGGTCACCCTTCTCTTGCCGTGGAAGGACTTTTGCCTATGGTGTGGTCCAACCCGTGGGCGGAGTCGCCCTCATCCCCCATTGCCCAGTGCTCCCTGCAGCTTCGCTGGGCTTTACCCGCGTGGGCGCGGGCTTCTATAAGAGAATGAAAAGCTCTCTTTTTACAATAAAACGCGAACCGCGTGGAGCCCACCCTTTTTCGTTTTCTGCCACCACTGGGTGGCCGCAGGGGAAACACAGCCCGACTGCCTCTCGGGAAGGGGGGGGGTGGGCCTACCTATCCCGAGGGAGCAGCTGAGAGGTTCCATATGCTGAGCCGAAGGGCAGAACTTCAGTGCGTGATCGTAGTATGTCACCTCGTCTCGTCCTCGCAGCATCGAAGAGTACCTATGCACTATGTTACCGTTCACTGATAAGGAAGATGGAGTTGGGGTGGGGGTCTATGATGTGATACTATAGTATGCCCTGGGGAGAAAGATGCGCAACTCAAAATGGAAGCAGGAAGCGTGTTGTCAAAAATGTCGGAGGTTACCAGATCTCTGAGACTACCATCGATCCAACAGAGTGGAACGACCAGAAAAAGAAGTGGAGTTAGAAAGCCGTATGATAGGTGGTAACTATCTTGTACGGTTCGGGGGGTAAGCGGCGTACTCTGGGGGAATATTAGGCTCTATTGAACATACAGGGAATTGGAGGTAGAATTTTACTTATGTTAAGTCATGGACTGGTTTCTTCAGCCCTTTTTCTATGTGTTGGTGTTCTATATGACCGACATAACTCGACTTGTTAGATATTATGGCGGTTTAGTGAGCACCATGCCGAATTTCTCTACCATTTTCTTCCTTTTCACTTTAGCCAATATGAGTTTACCCGGCACTAGCAGCTTTATCGGGGAATTTCTATTCTTAGTAGGAGCTTTCCAAAGAAATAGCTTAGTAGCCACATTATCTGCTCTTGGGATGATTTTAGGCGCGGTGTATTCGCTTTGGCTATATAATCGTGTGGTTTCTAGAAATTTAAAACCCGATTTCCTCTATAAATTCTCCGATCTAAATGGCAGAGAAGTTCCCATATTTCTACCTTTTCTTGTTGGAGGGGTGACCGTCCGTTGAACTACCAAAAAAGGGTAAACCAATGTGATCATGACATTGTAGGTGCTTGCGATGGGACGGATGCGACTTCCCTCATAAGTAATGGGTGGCATAGCCCGTAGCAGAAGTCCCTTTTTTTTATCCATTTCTTTACTACCCCAGAGGGGCCCACCCTGGTGGGACCGAGAGAAAGAAAGGACGGGGGGGACCATGCATGGAACTTCTCGACCGTGTCTCCGAGGGACAGTTGAACGAGCGACTCATGAATGCTGCCGGGTCGGACGAGCCAATAACTCGAACGTGTTTGGTCAGTTTTTTGAGCAAGAATCACAGCGTTACCTTACCTTCACCATGATACGGACTCCAAGTTCTTATGGCAGAGCACGAGGAGTTTCCTTCAATATGATGATGAGAATGGAAACTAGAAGCACGACTGGGTCTTCGTAGTCCGAGATCATACTTATATATCAGTCATAGGAACGTAAGCATGAGACTTTTTGGTAGTACCGGTGAACCAGATGGCCGCGGCGAGGGAATCTGGGACGGAGGACTCGTAATATCTCTATAGATCTGGCAAAAGCGAAAGACCCCTAACGTCAAGGGCTGACCACTGAGCTCACTCAGGCCCCGCTGGGCGGGCCAGAGTGGGTGCGAGCTGGAATTGCCATAGCTTATGTTTAGAGAAATAGGAAAGGGCCCAGCAGAGTATAAGCTCCTTCCCTGGTATCGGCACAGCCAGGACTGGCGGATTGAGGAAATAGCTTTTGATGCCATCTAGGGCTTGTTGGCAGTTTTCATCCCAAAAGAATGGAATGTCTTTTTTGGTTTTTCTTGTAAAAGGTTGAATTCTTCCTGCAAAATTGGCTATGAATCGCCTGATGTATGCCAGGCGCCCTTGAAGCGAACGCAGCTCCTTAAGGTTTTGAGGAGGAGGCATTTCGAGTATGGCCTTGATTTTACTCGGGTCGATTTCTATTCCCCGATGTCGAATGACAAACCCTAGGAATTTGCCTGACGAGACCATGAAGGCGCACTTCAACGGGTTTAACTTGAGTGCATGTTGCCTTAGTCGGTCGAATACGATTCTGAGATGTTGAAGATGTTCTTCATAGGATACCGCCTTTACAACGAGATCATCTACATAGCACTCGACAATCTTATGCATTATCTCATCGAAGATCTTAGTCATGGCGCGTTGATATGTAGCACCGGCGTTTTTGGGACCTTTGGGCATAACCTTGTAACAATATATGCCTATTGGAGTGCGAAAGGCTGTGCTTTATCAAGGCAAGCTTCTCTTTCTTTCGCCAATGAAGTTCATATAAGTGTATAGAAAGCCTTCTTTTCACAACCATGCACAAACCAAAGTGCTGCTGAAACGTGAAATCCATGCACCAACAAGTTCCAGTTCATAAGCAATGAAAAAGCAGAGTATATGGGAGGATAGTGGCTAAACTGTTCACTTGAGGAGAGTGGGAAGTGACTAGTCCGATAGGAGAAGAGCGGAAGTGCGATCTTTCGATCCAATCTACGTCGACTAAAATCCATGTCTCATGGCACGAGGGCCATTGCGAGTTGATGTTGTTGCTTTACCGTCACAGTCTGTCCTCAAGAGAGGCATCCATTCCTTGCCAGACAAAGTTCCTATTAGTTCTCTTATAGGAAGCTAGTATACCTGAATGGCCTCCGGTAGCTGTCCCATGCAGTTCTTGCGCTATCCTGGCTCTTGCATTTCCAGCGGTCCCCACATAAAGCCTCCCTTTTTTCCTTAATATCCCTTCCTCCTCTTCCCAACCATCCCGAGTGGTCTATTGCATAGTGGATCCACGGGTACCCCGTCGCTGCTTCGTTTTTATCAACATCCGGTAAGCAGAACGGACAGAGAACTGTCCCGATTTCTCGTACTTTCTAGTTGACAGGGACAGGCCTTCGTGGGAGAGTAGAAATAAGAGAAGAATGAAGGCCAGAATAAGGAGTTATAGAGAACCGTGTCGTGGGAGTTATGATTTTTAGGCGTATTTTCTTTGAACAAATAAATCTATAAAGAAATTGGATGGATCTTCCACCTATGCTATGAGTGAGAGCCTGAGTGCAACTTCATGTTAGTAGTTGCTAAGACGTAGTATGCATTGTTGCAGGACTCTGCATCGTCATGTGTTACCAAGGTGCCTGAAACCCCAAACTGATTAGCTCTCAAATAATTACTAACCAAACACGAAGATGATGAAGGGTTCGAATAGCTTAAAATAAATTGCAAGAAACAACCACATTGAAGGCTAGGTTAGCAGAAAACACTACTCTACCTTTTTTTGGCACAAAACACTATGCCCAGCATAATCTGTGGATTAGAGTCGTTTGAATGTGAGCGTGTTTATGACAGATGGGGTTCACTCGTCAAGAGCTGACTTAGCAAAAAATGTCACAAGGCGTGTTGACTCTTCCTCCTCTCTCTCTCCCCTCTTTTCAGCATTACGTCGAAACAAGTTGTGTGCACGCGCCTCGGCATTCCTCCGGTACCACCTCCTCTCTCCCGCAGCTACCGTGGACGGCCGCGGGAGCAGCACAGCACACGGTCGCGACGTTCCAATCACTGTCCCTCTCATCGTGCCTCCTCTCCGTCATGCGGCACTTCGCCAAGCGCACCGCATCGGCCGCCTCCGCCGTCCCATCCGCTGCACTCTACACCGCTGGTCGCCATCGCCAGCAAAAATCGCGACGGGGCTTGGAGGCGCTGTGGTAGTTGGGGCGGTAGCCGCTGGCCCAGTACCTGACGTAGCACTGCGCCAGGTGCACGTCGGCGTAGGTGCCCTCGAGCTGCCCGACCGCCTGCGCCAGGCACGCCGTGCAGTCAGCCGCGGCCATCGCCCAGGCACTGCGAGACCCCCCTGCACGCTGCCGGAGCTGCTCACCTTGTACCCGTTGGCCACGGCCTGCACGCCGCCCAGCACGGCGTCCCGGCTCCTGAGGAAGTCGGCGTCGCTGCTGGTGCTGCACTTGCGGTGCACCATGGCCGTGTCGGGCTGGGCGGCTGGCCCATGAAGTTGGTGCTGTCGTAGCACACGTAGCACCCCTCCAGTTGCAGCGACACCGTGTACCGGACACACCTGGTTGAGCTACGCCAGGACGCCCCAACGTACGCCTGGTTGAGCTGCGCCATGGCGTCCCGCAAGCACGCCGCGCACTCGCCGTTGCCCAGGTTGCGGCGGCACTGGTATAGCCCGTACGTGGCGGTGCCGTCGCCCGCCTGCGCAGGGTCGACGACCAAGAGGTCGAGCACGGTGGCCGCAGCGGGGCGCGGCTGACGCGCCTCCAAGCCCTGACGCACGCCTGGTTGAGCTGCGCGGCGGGGCGTCCCGCACGCACGCCGCGCACTCGTCGTTGGCCAGGTCGCCGCGGCAGCTGCGGCGGAGAGGAGGTGGCACCGGAGAAACGCTGATGCGGAGACCGGTTTTTCTACCGTGCATGGTAGATATACCGTGCATGCATCCACCGTTTCATTGTTTCGTCACAGTGTTGCGGACATCATACTCAATGTTTTCCCTCACCGAACATTTCGTCGCGTGATATTTCCTAGTCTCAACAAGCAACCAAGTCAGACTAATGTTGCATATGTTTTTAATTCATATTTTGTTTGAACAATTGTTTTTATTTAGATGCGATCTTAAAAACAAGACTAATGTTGCATATGTTTCCTTAATTATTTTTAAACACTCGGATGTAATATATTTTTATTTTTATATGGACATTACTTTTTTTTAAGGTTCATCATGTTTCATAGTGCACCATCAAACATGCATCATGTATAACTGATTTTTTGTGATATGAGAATAACAATTTTTCGTTATGTTCTCTCGTGGTTTACATCATTTCGCACAGGATTAATCATGTTTTAAATCTTGAAATTTGTCAAAGCATATTCAGTATTGTGCTTGTTTTGAAGATATAATCAAAAGAAAAATACAGGTTGAAACATATTTTTTTATGAAATTTGATTTTAACATATATAGTTGTTCCAAGTTTAGGATTGAAAATAAAATGCATGTACTACTGACCGGGAGAGGTAACATAATTAGTCTGTGTGCATGCCGTGTGAGAGGAAAAAAGGATGAGAGATAATTCATGATGAACTGTGGAAAAGCAGGAGCAGCATGGCATAAAGTTCATTGATGGACTGACATAAGACAGAGTTCTATTGCTCCACAGGATAAAATATACTACTCGCAAGTATTTATGCTTCCTAATCTCAAACCGAGTCTACGGTTGATCCATGCACGGGACCTCCCGTGCATGGGTAAAACCGGTCTCTGTGCACACAACTTGTTTGATGTGGAGAGAGATAGAAGGAGGAGGAAGAGTCAACACTCCTAGCGGCATTTTTTTTTGCCAAGTCAGCTCCTAACGAGTAAGCCCCATCTGTCATAAACGCGCTCAAATGATCCTAATCTGCCGATCAGTATTATTTGCTAGAAAATTACACCGAACATGGTGTTTCTGCTAACCTAGTCTTTAATATGGTGGTTTCTTTCAATTTACTTGCTTAATTAATGTACAAGTAAGCATTAATAGCAACTAGTCGTCAATCTGTGCACCTGCATGGGTTAGCGGTTTTAAAGACCATAGAGTTTATTTGATCTTTGTGAAAATGCGATAATAATTTTTTGGAATGTTGGTACTAAAAATATATTGGTCTGTGGAAAGATAATAAAGAATCATATGTATTCACAAAATTGTTTCATGGTGATATGTTCTCGTGGAAATTGTTTTATTTGTTTGATCCCTCACATTGATTCGAATATTGTTATCTGATGTAACTGAATATATTCTCACTACTATGTATAGTGATGCATTTCTCTGTTTTGTCATGTATTTATTTTGTTTTTTTATTGGACATGTATAGATGGGTGCATACTTATAGCATATTTCATCCATATCTAACTTTGACATAGCTAAGTTTAGGCCAACTGATTCTTGTCTAGAAATGTGTCAAGGCTAACAAAAGCCAGGACATAATTTTTGAAAAAAATAGAAAAATATAGAGTATAAGCTAGATGTAAATGTATAAAGATGTAAGTGCAGAAAATCACTATTGCATGTGGTGTAAATCAAATACATATTTCACAGTTCATGCCCTTTGTTAAACTGAATCTATGTACTCTATTTTACTTCCAGCATTGATATGTATATGAAATCTAAGAAATGGGTATGTTCTATACATATGCATGTGATCGGACGGGTCTGACTATCTCTCGTCTACATGTGAGATATTATCTCACATCTAAATTGTGACATCAGCAAAAATAGGATATCTTCAGTCCACCATGTCGTTGTATTATTTGTTTGTATGTTATTTTTAAACGGCACGCCGCACAGGCGTTGTCCATTGCGCTAGCCGAGTTGACCGCGACAAAAAAAGAGACGATGCTCTGCACGTCTGATGAATCGAACTCACAACCAGCTCCTACCACTACAGCCACTAGCTACTGTCATCGACTAGGACACGGGAAACTTTTATAACAGCACAGTACCGCGCAACATTAGATGGCATTCTTGATTTTTTTTTTGCAAATTGTAAACAATTTTGAAATATCGAATATTTTTTAAAGCACAAAAATATTAAAATTTTGAAAAGTATTTTTAAAATGTGAATAAACTTTGTAACTCTGATCATTTTTGAAAAATATGAACAAATTTTGGTATTCTAAACAGTTTCTTCACAAAATTTTGAAAATGTGAACAATTTTAAAAAATCCCCAAACAGTGTGTACACTTTTGAATATAACGGTCATTTCATGAAAAACATGAATACATTTAGTTTATTTTTATTTTATTCATAAATTTTCAATAAAACAATTTGTTGGTACCATTTAAAAAATATTGACATTTGAACAAAATTCATGCATTTCAAAAGAATTTTTGTGATGTTTAAAAAAATGTATTATACAATGGAAAAAAGTTCCGTAAGATTCAAAGAAATGTTTGTGACAATTTTCTAAAATAAACTTCACGCATTTCAAAAAAATCACAACATATTGGAGAAAATGTTTATGCAATGTAAAAAAGTGTTTTTGTAATTTTTTAAAAAATATACAGTTTAAAAAAATATTCAATTGGAGTTTGAAAATAATGTTAACCATCTATTCTAAAAAATGCTTGGGCCTGTATTTGAAAAAGTATCCATCATGTATTTTAAAAAGAATGTTCAACGTGTCTTATAAAATGTTTCCCATGTAAACAGAAAAATATATAATGTGTATTATACAAATCCATATGTATTTGAGAAAAAATACAACTAGATCAGGGCACTAGGTTAGGGAACGAGTTGCGTTTCGAGTGTGGACATGCAACTATGTCCGGCATGAGTTGCATGTTCGGGTTCGACATGCAACTGGGTCAGGTAGGTTTTGTTTTGGGGTTGGACATGCAACTAAATAGGGGCTGGTGGCAAGTTGCATGTTGGTGTTGGACATGCAACTGGGTTGGGCGAGTTGCAAGTTAGTTTGGACATGCAACTAGATAGGAATGGGGAGCAACTTGCGTATCGACGGTGGACATGCAACTAGGTCGGTGAGTTGTGTGTTCTAGTTGAACTTGCAACTACTACAAAAAATGGGTTGGGCCCTACAAGTACAAAGACCTTACTTGCGAGTCGAGGATGGACTTGCAACTGGGGCACCTACAAGTACAAAGCCCTTAGTTATGAGTCGAGTGTGGACTTGCATTCGGGGCAACTACAAGTATAGAAAATCCAGTTGCGAGTCGAGGGTGGAGTTGCAACTACAAAACTACGACTACAAAAACGCCCCAGTTCCGAGTCGAGAGTGGACTTGCAACTAGGGAAACAACATGTACAAGAAACCTCTGTTGCGAGTCGAGGGTGGACTTATATATAGATATGGTAGTTACAGGTACAAAGCCTAGTTGCGAGTCAATGGTGGACTTGCAACTGGGACAACTACAACTAGGAAAAAGACCCCCCCACCCAAGTTGAGAGTCGAGGGTGGACTTGCAACTATGGCAACTACAACTACAAACGCTGAGTTATCAGTCAACTGTGGACTTGCAACTAGGGCACCTATAACTACAAAGCCTCAAGTTGAGAGTCGGCGGTGGACTTACAAATGCGGGACCTACAAATAGAAAGCGTCGAGTTGCAAGTCGAGGATGGGCTGGCAACTGGGGCACCTACAACTACAAAAGCCCCAGTTGCGAGTCGAGGGTGGACTTACAACTAGGACAACTACAAAGTACAAAAGAAAACCATTGAGTCAATGGTTGACTTGCAACTGGGACAATCACAACTACAAAAAAAGCCAGTTGCGAGTCAAGGGTGGAATTGCAACTGGGGCAACTATAGGTACAAAGCCAATTGCAAGTCATCGGTAGACTTGCAACTGGGCCAACTACAACTATAATACCTCCAACAAAAGGGTGGACTATGAAACTGGGATGAAACAAACTATGGGACCAGTTTTGAGTCAAGGGTGGACTTGGAATCGAGATGAAAAACAAAGCACAAGCTTTAGCTGTGAGCCGATGGTGTGCTTGAAACTAAGACAACTACGTGGCTGAGTTGTGAGTTGACGGTAGGCTTACAACTGATACAAAAACAACTATATGCCCAATTGCAAGTCAAGGGTGGACTTGCGACTGGGACAAAATTAAATTATGGGGTCTAGTTGCGAGCCAATGATGGGCTTGTAACTGGGACAAAAACAACTACCGGGTTCATTTCGGGTCCAGTTGTGAGTGAAGGGTGAACTTGTAACTGAGATGAAAAATAACGAGCCAAGTTGTGAGTTAGAGCGAGCTTGCAATTGGGACAAAAACAACTACGCACCTAGTTGCGAGTCAAGGGTGGACTTGCAATTGGGATAACGAAAAAACAAGGCCCCAATTACGAGTTGAGGGTGGGCTTTCAATTGAGGTGAAAAAAACTATGGGGCCCAATTCCAAGTCGAGGGTGGGCTTGCAAATGGGACAAAAACAACTACATGCCTAGTTGCGAGTCGAGGGTGGACTTGCAATGGAAAAAAAACTATGGGGTCCAGTTGCGAGTGGAGGGTGAGCTTGCAACCGGGGTAAAAACAACTATTTCCCCCGTTGCATGTTGAGGGTGGACTTTCAATCGGGATAACGGAAAAAGGCCTAGTTGTCAGTTGAGGGTGGGCTTGCAATTGAGGCGAAAACAATTACATAGCCCAGTTGTTAGTGGAGGGTGGGCTTGCAACTAGGACAAAAATAACTACATGCCCAGTTGTGAGTCAAGGGTGAACTTGCAACTGGGAGGAAAACAAACCGTGGCCCAGTTGCAAGTCTAGGATGGGCTTGCAATTGGGACAAAATCAACAATGGGAGCTAGTTGCTAATTGATGATGGAGTCGTGGATTTTTCCTTACAGAAATCATTGAATAGAACTGTATTTTGTTTCATAAATGAATCATCTTATGTTTTTCTTGTGTGGTCGAATAACCCAAAAAGACTAGTGGTAAATATTGAAAAAAACTTGCAAAAAGACAAGTTTAAAATTGTTGGGCTCTTGACAATTTTAGACACTAGTAATTATGAAAGTTTTTCAAGGTAAAATTTGACAAAAAAAATACAAAGGAAAGGGTTTGGTGGAAAATGCAAAGAACAAAAAGGCATGAAAGAAACCAAAAATCCACACATAGATATGTGTGCATAATAAACAAGAACGGGAGAGGTCAAAGAAAGAAAAAAAGAAGACATAGAAATGAAGGGGTGCACATAGTGGGCCAATGCACCTCTCGTTGGGCACCATGTGCGGACAAAAAGAATTGGCCTGATCGCTGGTTTGCGCTCATGCCTGTTAAAGAGAAAACATGAATCCAATGGTTAGAAACTTAGATGTGAGGTATTATATTGCATATAGATGTGATACAACAATATGGGTTAGGCCCCAGTTGTGTGTCTATGGTGGACTTACAACTCAGACAAGAAAAAAAAGCAGCCCCCTCCATTGTGAGTCTAGTTGCATGTCCCCATTCACAACTAGGATAAAACAAACTACATATCTAGTTGCGAGTAGGGTGGACTTGTAATTAGGATAACAAAAACTACGAGCTCAGTTGCAAATCGAGGGTGGACTTGCAACTGAGATGAAAAACAAAACACATACCCCGTTGCGAGTCGATGGTGGAACTGCAACTAGGACAACAACAAACAATGGTCCCAGTTGTGAGTTGAGGATGGACTTGAAGGAAATATGCCCTAGAGGCAATAATAAAGTTATTATGTATTTCCTTATATCATGATAAATGTTTATTATTCATGCTAGAATTGTATTAACCGGAAACATAATACATGTGTGAATACATAGACAAACAGAGTGTCACTAGTATACCTCTACTAGACTAGCTCGTTAATCAAAGATGGTTATGTTTCCTAACCATGAGCAAAGAGTTGTTATTTGATTAATGATGTCACATCATTAGTTGAATGATCTGATTGACATGACCCATTCCATTAGCTTAGCACCCGATCGTTTAGTATGTTGCTATTGCTTTCTTCATGACTTATACATGTTCCTATGACTATGAGATTATGCAACTCCCGTTTGCCGGAGGAACACTTTGGGTGCTACCAAACGTCACAATGTAACTGGGTGATTATAAAGGAGTACTACAGGTGTCTCCAATGGTAGATGTTGGGTTGGCGTATTTCGAGAATAGGATTTGTCACTCCGATTGTCGGAGAGGTATCTCTGGGCCCTCTCGGTAATGCACATCACTTAAGCCTTGCAAGCATTGCAACTAATGAGTTAGTTGTGGGATGATGTATTACGGAACAAGTAAAGAGACTTGCCGGTAACGAGATTGAACTAGGTATTGGATACCGATGATCGAATCTCGGGCAAGTAACATACCGATGACAAAGGGAACAACGTATGTTGTTATGCGGTCTGACCGATAAAGATCTTTGTAGAATATGTAGGAGCCAATATGGGCATCCAGGTCCTGCTATTGGTTATTGACCGGAGACGTGTCTCGGTCATGTCTACATTGTTCTCGAACCGTAGGGTCCACACGCTTAATGTTACAATGACAATTATTATGAGTTTATGCATTTTGATGTACCGAAGGTTGTTCGGAGTCCCGGATATGATCAAGGACATGACGAGGAGTCTCGAAATGGTCGAGACATAAAGATTGATATATTGGAAGCCTATATTTGGATATCGGAAGTGTTCCGGGTGAAATCGGGATACCGGATTACCGGGAGGTTACCGGAACCCCCCGGGAGCCATATGGGCCTTATTGGGCTTTAGTGGAAAGGTGAAAGGGGCTGCCCATGGTGGGCTGCGCGCCTCCCCCCTCCCCTAGTCCTATTAGGACTAGGAGAGGTGGTCGGCCACCTCTCTCTCTCTTTCCCCCTTGGGAATCCTATTTGGAATAGGATTGGGGGGGGGGGGAGTCCTACTCCCGGTAGGAGTAGGACTCCTCCTGCGCCCTCCTCCTGGCCGGCGCCCCCCTCCCCCTTGGCTCCTTTATATACAGGGGCAGGGGGCACCTCTAGACACACAAGTTGATCCTTGGTGATCGTTCCTTAGCCGTGTGCGGTGCCCCCTGCCACCATATTCCACCTCGGTCATATCGTTGTAGCGCTTAGGCGAAGCCCTGCATCGGTAGAACATCAAGATCATCACCATGCCATCGTGCTGACAGAACTCTTCCCCGACGCTTTGCTGGATCGGAGCCCGGGGATCGTCATCGAGCTGTACGTGTGCCAAGAACTCGGAGGTGCCGGAGTAACGGTGCTTGGATCGGTTGGATCGGGAAGAAGACGTACGACTACTTCCTCTACGTTGTGTCAATGCTTCCGTTGCGATCTACAAGGGTACGTAGATCATACTCTCCCCTCGTTGCTATGCATCACCATGATCTTGCGTGTGCGTAGGAATTTTTTTGAAATTACTACGTTCCCCAACAGTGGCGTCCGAGCCTAGGTTTTATGGTTTGATGTTATTTGCACGAGTAGAACACAAGTGAGTTGTGGGCGATATAAGTCATACTGCCTACCAGCATGTCATACTTTGGTTCGGCAGTATTGTTGGACGAGACGACCCGGACCAACATTACGCGTACGCTTACGCGAGACCGGTTCCCTCGACGTGCTTTGCACATAGATGGCTTGCGGGCGACTGTCTCTCCAACTTTAGTTGAACCGAGTGTGGCTACGCCCGGTCCTTGAGAAGGTTAAAACGGAGTCTATTTGACAAACTATCGTTGTGGTTTTGATGCGTAGGTGAGATTGGTTCTTGCTTAAGCCCGTAGCAGCCACGTAAAACTTGCAACAACAAAGTAGAGGACGTCTAACTTGTTTTTGCAGGGCATGTTGTGATGTGATATGGTCAAGGCATGATGCTGAATTTTATTGTATGAGATGATCATGTTTTGTAACCAAGTTATCGGCAAATGGCAGGAGCCATATGGTTGTCGCTTTATTGTATGCAATGCAATCGCGATGTAATGCTTTACTTTATTACTAAGCGGTAGTGATAGTCGTGGAAGCATAAAATTGGCGAGACGACAACGATGCTACGATGGAGATCAAGGTGTCGCGCCGGGGACGATTGTGATCATGACGGTGCTTCGGAGATGGAGATCACAAGCACAAGATGATGATGATGGCCATATCATATCACTTATATTGATTGCATGTGATGTTTATCCTTTTATGCATCTTATCTTGCTTTGATTGATGGTAGCATTATAAGATGATCTCTCACTAAATTACCAAGAAGTGTTCTCCCTGAGTATGCACCGTTGCCAAAGTTCGTCGTGCCCAGACACCACGTGATGATCGGGTGTGATAAGCTCTACGTCCATCTACAACGGGTGCAAGCCAGTTTTGCACGCGCAGAATACTCAGGTTAAACTTGACGAGCCTAGCATACGCAGATATGGCCTCGGAACACGGAGACTGAAAGGTCGAGCGTGAATCATATAGTAGATATGATCAACATAACAATGTTCACCATTGAAAACTACTCCATCTCACGTGATGATCGGTTATGGTTTAGTTGATTTGGATCACGTGATCACTTAGAGGATTAGAGGGATGTCTATCTAAGTGGGAGTTCTTAAGTAATTTGATTAACTAAACTTAAACTTATCATGAACTTAGTACCTGATAGTATCTTGCTTGTTTATGTTGATTGTAGATAGATGGCTCGTGCTGTTGTTCCGTTGAATTTTAATGCGTTCCTTGAGAAAGCAAAGTTGAAAGATGATGGTAGCAATTACACGGACTGGGTCCGTAACTTGAGGATTATCCTCATTGCTGCTCAGAAGAATTACGTCCTGGAAGCACCGCTGGGTGCCAGGCCTGCTGCTGGAGCAACACCAGATGTTATGAACGTCTGGCAGAGCAAAGCTGATGACTACTCGATAGTTCAGTGTGCCATGCTTTACAGCTTAGAATTGGGACTTCAACGACGTTTTGAACGTCATGGAGCATATGAGATGTTCCAGGTGTTGAAGTTAATATTTCAAGCAAATGCCGGATTGAGAGATATGAAGTCTCCAATAAGTTCTATAGCTGCAAGATGGAGGAGAACAGTTCTGTCAGTGAGCATATACTCAAAATGTCTGGGTATAATAATCACTTGATTCAATTGGGAGTTAATCTTCCAGATGATTGCGTCATTGACAAAATTCTCCAATTACTACCACCAAGCTACAAGAGCTTCGTGATGAACTATAATATGCAAGGGATGAACAAGACTATTCCCGAGCTCTTCGCAATGCTGAAAACTGCGGAGGTAGAAATCAAGAAGGAGCATCAAGTGTTGATGGTCAACAAGACCACTAGTTTCAAGAAAAAAGGGCAAAGGGAAGAAGAAAGGGAACTTCAAAAAGAACGACAAGCAAGTTGCTGCTCAGGAGAAGAAACCCAAGTCTGGACCTAAGCCTGAAACTGAGTGCTTCTACTGCAAGCAGACTGGTCACTGGAAGCGGAACTGCCCCAAGTATTTGGCGGATAAGAAGGATGGCAAGGTGAACAAAGGTATATGTGATATACATATTATTGATGTGTACCTTACTAGAGCTCGCAGTAGCACCTGGGTATTTGATACTGGTTCTGTTGCTAATATTTGCAACTCGAAACAGGGACTACGGAATAAGCAGGCACTGGCAAAGGACGAGGTGACGATGCGTGGGAAACGGTTCCAAAGTCGATGTGATTGCGGTCGGCACGCTACCTATACATCTACCTTCGGGATTAATATTAGACCTAAATAATTGTTATTTGGTGCCAGCGTTGAGCATGAACATTATATCTGGATCTTGTTTAATGCAAGGCGGTTATTCATTTAAATCAGAGAATAATGGTTGTTCTATTTATATGAGTAATATCTTTTATGGTCATGCACCTTTGAAGAGTGGTCTATTTTTGATGAATCTCGATAGTAGTGATACACATATTCATAATGTTGAAGCCAAAAGATGCAGAGTTGATAATGAAAGTGCAACTTATTTGTGGCACTGTCGTTTAGGTCATATCGGTGTAAAGAGCATGAAGAAACTCCATACTGATGGACTTTTGGAACCACTTGATTATGAATTACTTGGTACTTGCGAACCGTGCCTCATGGGCAAGATGACTAAAACACCGTTCTCCGGTACTATGGAGAGAGCAACAGATTTATTGGAAATCATACATACCAATGTATGTGGTCCGATGAATATTGAGGCTCGTGGTGGATATCATTATTTTCTCACCTTCACAGATGACTTAAGAAGATATGGGTATATCTACTTAATGAAACATAAGTCTGAAACATTTGAAAAGTTCAAAGAATTTCAGAGTGAAGTTGAAAATCATCGTAACAAGAAAATAAAGTTTCTACGATCTGATCGTGGAGGAGAATATTTGAGTTACGAGTTTGGTGTACATTTGAAAAATTGTGGAATAGTTTCGCAACTAACGCCACCCGGAACACCACAGCGTAATGGTGTGTCTGAACGTCGTAATCGTACTTTACTAGATATGGTGCGATCTATGATGTCTCTTACTGATTTACCGCTATCATTTTGGGGATACGCTCTAGAGACGGCCGCATTCACGTTAACTAGGGCACCATCAAAATCCGTTGAGACGACGCCTTATGAACTGTGGTTTGGCAAGAAACCAAAGTTGTCGTTTCTTAAAGTTTGGGGCTGCGATGCTTATGTGAAAAAGCTTCAACCTGATAAGCTCGAACCCAAATCGGAGAAATGTGTCTTCATAGGATACCCAAAGGAGACTGTTGGGTACACCTTCTATCACAGATCCGAAGGCAAGACATTCGTTGCTAAGAATGGATCCTTTCTAGAGAAGGAGTTTCTCTCGAAAGAAGTGAGTGGGAGGAAAGTAGAACTTGACGAGGTAACTGTACCTGCTCCCTTGTTGGAAAGTAGTACATCACAGAAAACTATTTCTGCGACACCTACACCAATAAGTGAGGAAGCTAATGATGATGATCATGAAACTTCAGATCAAGATACTACTGAACCTCGTAGATCAACCAGAGTAAGATCCGTGCTAGAGTGGTACGGTAATCCTGTTCTGGAAATCATGCTACTAGATCATGATGAAACTACGGACTATGAAGAAGCGATGGTGAGCCCAGATTCCGCAAAGTGGCTTGAAGCCATGAAATCTGAGATGGGATCCATGTATGAGAACAAAGTATGGACTTTGGTTAACTTGCCCGATGATCGGCAAGCGATTGAGAATAAATGGATCTTCAAGAAGAAGACTGACGCTGATGGTAATATTACTGTCTACAAAGCTCGACTTGTCGCAAAAGGTTTTCGAAAAGTTCAAGGGGTTGACTACGATGAGACCTTCTCACCCGTAGCGATGCTTAAGTCTGTCCGAATCATGTTAGCAATTGCCGCATTTTATGATTATGAAATTTGGCAGATGGATGTCAAAACTGCATTCCTGAATGGATTTCTGGAAGAAGAGTTGTATATGATGCAACCGGAAGGTTTTGTCGATCCAAAGGTAGCTAACAAAGTGTGCAAGCTCCAGCGATCCATTTATGGACTGGTGCAAGCCTCTCGGAGTTGGAATAAACGTTTTGATAGTGTGATCAAAGCATTTGGTTTTATATAGACTTTCGGAGAATCCTGTATTTACAAGAAAGTGAGTGGGAGCTCTGTAGCATTTCTAATATTATATGTGGATGACATATTGCTGATTGGAAATGATATAGAATTTCTGGATAGCATAAAGGGATACTTGAATAAGAGTTTTTCAATGAAAGACCTCGGTGAAGCTGCTTACATATTAGGCATAAAAATCTATAGGGATAGATCAAGACGCTTAATTGGACTTTCACAAAGCACATACCTTGACAAGATTTTGAAGAAGTTCAAAATGGATCAAGCAAAGAAAGGGTTCTTGCCTGTGTTACAAGGTGTGAAGTTGAGTCAGACTCAATGCCCGACCACTGCAGAAGATAGAGAGAAAATGAAAGATGTTCCCTATGCTTCAGCCATAGGCTCTACCATGTATGCAATGCTGTGTACCAGACCTGATGTGTGCCTTGCTATAAGTTTAGCAGGGAGGTACCAAAGTAATCCAGGAGTGGATCACTGGACAGCGGTCAAGAACATCCTGAAATACCTGAAAAGGACTAAGGATATGTTTCTCGTATATGAAGGTGACAAAGAGCTCACCGTAAGAGGTTACGTTGATGCAAGCTTTGACACTGATCCGGACGATTCTAAATCGCAAACCGGATACGTGTTTACATTAAACGGTGGAGCTGTCAGTTGGTGCAGTTCTAAACAAAGCGTCGTAGCGGGATCTACATGTGAAGCGGAGTACATAGCTGCTTCGGAAGCAGTGAACGAAGGAGTCTGGATGAAGGAGTTCATATCCGATCTAGGTGTCATACCTAGTGCATCGGGTCCAATGAAAATCTTTTGTGACAATACTGGTGCAATTGCATTGGCAAAGGAATCCAAATTTCACAAAAGGACCAAGCACATCAAGAGACGGTTCAATTCCATCCGGGATCTAGTCCAGGTGGGAGACATAGAGATTTGCAAGATACATATGGATCTGAATGTTCCAGACCCGTTGACTAAGCCTCTTCCACGAGCAAAACATGATCAGCACCAAGGCTCCATGGGTGTTAGAATCATTACCGTGTAATCTAGATTATTGACTCTAGTGCAAGTGGGAGACTGAAGGAAATATGCCCTAGAGGCAATAATAAAGTTATTATTTATTTCCTTATATCATGATAAATGTTTATTATTCATGCTAGAATTGTATTAACTGGAAACATAATACATGTGTGAATACATAGACAAATAGAGTGTCACTAGTATGCCTCTACTAGACTAGCTCGTTAATCAAAGATGGTTATGTTTCCTAACCATGAGCAAAGAGTTGTTATTTGATTAATGATGTCACATCATTAGTTGAATGATCTGATTGACATGACCCATTCCATTAGCTTAGCACCCGATCGTTTAGTATGTTGCTATTGCTTTCTTCATGACTTATACATGTTCCTATGACTATGAGATTATGCAACTCCCGTTTGCCGGAGGAACACTTTGGGTGCTACCAAACGTCACAACGTAACTGGGTGATTATAAAGGAGTACTACAGGTGTCTCCAATGGTAGATGTTGGGTTGGCGTATTTCGAGAATAGGATTTGTCACTCCGATTGTCGGAGAGGTATCTCTGGGCCCTCTCGATAATGCACATCACTTAAGCCTTGCAAGCATTGAAACTAATGAGTTAGTTGCGGGATGATGTATTACGGAACGAGTAAAGAGACTTGCCGGTAACGAGATTGAACTAGGTATTGGATACCGACGATCGAATCTCGGGCAAGTAACATACCGATGACAAAGGGAACAACGTATGTTGTTATGTGGTCTGACCGATAAAGATCTTCGTAGAATATGTAGGAGCCAATATGGGCATCCAGGTCCCGCTATTGGTTATTGACCGGAGACGTGTCTCGGTCATGTCCACATTGTTCTCGAACCATAGGGTCCGCACGCTTAACGTTACGATGACAATTATTATGAGTTTATGCATTTTGATGTACCGAAGGTTGTTCGGAGTCCCGGATATGATCAAGGACATGACGAGGAGTCTCGAAATGGTCGAGACATAAAGATTGATATATTGGAAGCCTATATTTGGATATCGGAAGTGTTCCGGGTGAAATCGGGATTTTACCGGATTACCGGGAGGTTACCGAAACCCCCCGGGAGCCATATGGGCCTTATTGGGCTTTAGTGGAAAGGTGAAAGGGGCTGCCCGTGGTGGGCTGCGCGCCTCCCCTAGTCCTATTAGGACTAGGAGAGGTGGCCGGCCACCTCTCTCTCTCTTTCCCCCTTGGGAATCCTATTTGGAATAGCATTGGGGGGGGGGGGAGTCCTACTCCCGGTAGGAGTAGGACTCCTCCTGCACCCTCCTCCTGGCCGGCGCCCCCTCCCCCTTGGCTCCTTTATATACAGGGGCAGGGGGCACCTCTAGACACACAAGTTGATCCTTGGTGATCGTTCCTTAGCCGTGTGCGGTGCCCCCTGCCACCATATTCCACCTCGGTCATATCGTTGTAGCGCTTAGGCAAAGCCCTGCGTCGGTAGAACATCAAGATCGTCACCACGCCGTCGTGCTGACAGAACTCTTCCCCGACGCTTTGCTGGATCGGAGCTCGGGGATCGTCATCGAGCTATACGTGTGCCAAGAACTCAGAGGTGCCGGAGTAACGGTGCTTGGATCGGTTGGATCGGGAAGAAGACGTACGACTACTTCCTCTATGTTGTGTCCACGCTTCCATTGCGATCTACAAGGGTACGTAGGTCATACTCTCCCCTCGTTGCTATGCATCACCATGATCTTGCGTGTGCGTAGGAATTTTTTTGAAATTACTACGTTCCCCAACAGGACTTGCAACTGGAACAACAAAAAAACTATGATACAAGTTGCAAGTCAAGGATGGACTTGCAACTAAGACAATTACAAAACAAACGATCCCATTTGCGTGTCAAGAGTCGCATGTGACTGTGATGAAACAAACTATGGTCCACATTGCGAGTCAAAGGTGAACTTGCAACTAGAATAAAATCAGAATACATGTCTAGTCACGAGTCGAGGGTGTGCTTGCAACTGGGAGAACTATGTGCCCAGTTGTGGGTTGAAGGTGGACTTGCAACTGGGACAACTATGAAACTACAAGCCTAGTCAAGGGTTGACCTACAATTGAGATGAAACAAACTACAGTCCTAGTTGTGAGTCAAGGGTGGACTTGCATCTGGGATGAAAGACAAAACACATGCCCAGTTGCATGTAAAGGGTGGGCTTGCAACTGTGATAAACAAACTGTGTTCCTAGTTGTGAGTAGAGGGTGGATTTGTAACTGGAACACCTATATAAAACTATGATATGAGTGCGACTCCAGGGTGGACTTGCAACTGAGATGAAAAACAAAACACATACCCAGTTGCGAGTCTAGGGTCGACTTGCAACTAGGACAACTACAAACTATGGGCCCAGTTGTAAGTCGAGGTTGTACTTGCAACTGGGACAACAACAACACTATGATCCCAATTGTGAGTCGAGGATGGCCTTGAAATTAAGACAACTATGAAATAACAAGCCCAATTGCGATTCAAGGGTCGACTTGCAACTAGAGTGAAAAAAGCTATGGTCCTAGTTGCGAGCCAAGTGTGGACTTGCAACTAGCATGAAACAACACATGCTTAGTTGCGAGTCAAGGGCGAGCTTGCAACTATGAGAACTATGAGCCTAGTTGCGAGTCAAATGTGGACTTGCAACTGAGACAACTACGAAACTACGAGCCCATATGTGAGTCAAGGGTCGACTTGCAACTTAGATGAAACAAACTACAGTCCCAGTTGCAAGTGAAGGGTGGATTTGCAACTTGGATGAAAGACAAAACACATGTCCACTTGCGAGTCAAGGGTGGGCTTGCAAAATAGGATAAAACAAACTACGGGCCTAGATACTTTTAATTGGGACAACTATATAAAATTATGATATGAGTCATGAGTCAAGGGTGGACTTGCACCTGGGAAAACTGCAAATTTTGAGCTCAATTGCGAGTCAAGGATGGAATCGCAACTGGGATTAAAAACAATCCACATGCCCAATTGCGAGTCAATGGCGAGCTTGCAATTGGGATGAAACAATTTAGGACCCAATTATGAGTCAATGGTGGACTTGCAACTGGAATAACTACACAAAACTATGATATGAGTTACGAGTAGAGGGTGGACTTGTAGCTGAGACAAAAAAAGGCGATCGTCAATTGCATGTTGGGGGTGGATTGCAACTGTGGACAAAAATGGGTTGCCTCTCCCAGTCGCGTGTCGAGGATGGACTTGAAATTGAGACCATAAAATTGGTAGGGCCTAATTGTGTATTAAGGGTGGACTTGCAACTGGAAAAAAGCTAGTCCATTTGCATGTTGGAGGTTGACATGGAACTTGGACAAGATGGTGTGGGCCCCTAGTTATGTGTGAATGATGGATTTGTAAATGGGACAAAAAATGTGTCGCGCCAAGTTGCATGTCGGGGGTAAACACACAACTTGTACAAAAAACGGCCGCGCCCAAAGTTGTGTGTCGGTTGACTTGCAACTACGACGAAAAATAGGCCGAACCCTTACACATGTTAGTGGTGGACTTGCAACTTGCATAAAAGGGTCGGGCTCTTCCCCTTCCCGGATTTCATATAGAGGATGGACTTGCAACTATAAAAAAACGGGCACACCAACATGTCAGGAGTGGAGTTGCACCTGGGACAAAAATATCCCCCTCCCAAAGTTGTGTGTCGAGGGTGGACTTGCAACTAGGACACAAAAGCAGCCCCACAATTGCATGTCATGGGTGGATTCTGAAGGAAATATGCCCTAGAGGCAATAATAAAGTTGTTATTTATATTTCCTTATATCATGATAAATTTTTATTATTCATGCTAGAATTGTATTAACCGGAAACTTAGTACATGTGTGAATACATAGACAAACAGAGTGTCACTAGTATGCCTCTACTTGACTAGCTCGTTGAATCAAAGATGGTTAAGTTTCCTAGCCATAGACATGAGTTGTCATTTGATTAACGGGATCACATCATTAGAGAATGATGTGATTGACTTGACCCATTCCGTTAGCTTAACACTTGATCGTTTAGTATATTGCTATTGCTTTCTTCATGACTTATACATGTTGCTATGACTATGAAATTATGCAACTCCCAAATACTGGAGGAACACTTTGTGTGCTATCAAACGTCACAACGTAACTGGCTGATTATAAATATGCTCTACAGGTGTCTCCGATGGTGTTTGTTGAGTTGGCATAGATTGAGATTAGGATTTGTCACTCCGATTGTCGAAGAGGTATCTCTGGGCCCTCTCGGTAATGCACATCACTATAAGCCTTGCAAGCAATGTAACTAATGAGTTAGTTACGGGATGATGCATTACAAAACTTGTAAAGAGACTTGCCGGTAACGAGATTGAACTAGGTATAGTGATACCGACGATCGAATCTCGGGCAAGTAACATACTGATGACAAAGGGAACAACATATATTGTTATGCGGTTCGACCGATAAAGATCTTCATAGAATATGTAGGAGCCAATATGGGCATCCAGGTTCCGCTATTGGTTATTGACCAAAGAGGTGTCTCGGTCATGTTTACATAGTTCTCGAACCCGTAGTGTCCGCACGCTTAACGTTCGTTGACGATATAGTATTATATGAGTTATGTATGTTGGTGACCGAATGTTGTTCGGAGTCCTTGATGAGATTATGGACATGACGAGGAGCTCCCGAATGGTCCGGAGGTAAAGTTTAATATATGGGATAGTAGTATTTGATCTGCGGAAGGGTTCTGGAATTCACCAGAAGGGGTTCCGGATGTTTCCCAAAATGTTTGGGGTACAAGAACACTTTATTTGGGCCAAAGGGGAAAGCCCACGAGGCTTTTGGAAAGTGCAAATGGAAGTTTTGCGGAGACCAGAGGCTAGACGCCAGGAACCCTGGCGTCTAGCCCTGGAGTCCGAGAAGGACTCTTGCCTTTCAGACAAAACCGACTTGGAGGAGGCTTTTACTCCAAGTTTCGACCCCAGGGCTCAACATATAAATAGAGGGGTAGGTCTAACACCCAAGACACATCAAGAAACACCAAGCCGTGTGCCGGCAACCCTGTCCCCTCTAGTTTATCCTCCGTCATAGTTTTCGTAGTGCTTAGGCGAAGCCCTGCGGAGATTATTCTTCACCAACACCGTCACCACACCGTCGTGCTGTCGGAACTCATCTACTACTTCGCTCCTCTTGCTGGATCAAGAAGGCGAGGACGTCATCGAGCTGAACGTGTACTGAACGCGAAGGTGCGGTACGTTCGGTACTTGATCGGGATGGATCATGAAGGTGTACGACTACATCAACCGCGTTGATAAATGCTTCCGCTTTCGGTCTATGAGGGTACGTAGACATACTCTCCCCTCTCGTTGCTATGCATCTCCTAGATAGATCTTGCGTGATCGTAGGAATTTTTTTGAAATACTGCGTTCCCCATCAGATTCACAACTGGAGACAAAAGTGGGTCGCCCTAGTTGCATATGGAGGGTGGACATGCAAAATAATGGACCCCGTTGCGTGTCGAGAGTGGACTTGCAACTTGGACAACAACAAATGGCGGCCCCGCAGTTATATATCGGGGGTGGAGTTGCAACTGGATAGAAAAGTGGCAGACCCGAGTCTCATGTTGAGAGGGTGCGCTTCAACTAGGCCAAAAAAAACGGATCGGACCCAGTTGTGTATCGAGGGATGGACTTGCAACCTGGCACAAAAAGAGTATGAATTGCATGTCAGGAATAGAGTTGCAACTAGGATAAAAAAGACCACTTGATGAAAATGAAAAAGGTAAAAAAATCCCTAAATGAAAATTGTGTAAAAATAGAAAAAATGGATACAAGGCACTAATCGCATCATCATTGATTGCCATCTTCTTGTCACGAGGACAAAGATTGAACCCCCAGTCGACTGCCTCCTTCTTGCTCGTGTCGGCTCTAGTGGATGACAAGTGGACACAAGACGTATGGCGAGACAAGGGACACACATGACAAAAGAACCCGCGATCAAGATTTGCACAGTATTTAAAGAAAACAAGTTGAACAGTCAGGAACTTAGATGAGACATTGCTAAATCTGTTTTTAAAAATCACAAATTTTAAAAAATTTAAAAATTATTTTTTAAAAAGAAATGGAAAAGGAGAAGTAAAATTTCTTAAAAGATAAGAATCATGAATTTTAAAAACAAATGAAAAAAACAAATTTAGTCGAGGTCGGTAGCTTTCAGATCAAGATGGACATGCAACTGGGTCAGGTGAGGTATATGTTAAGGACAGACAAGCAACTTAGTCGGTTGATTTTCAGGTAAAAAAAGACATGTAATTGGATTGAGTTGCATGTGAAAAATAGACATATGAAAAAAAAGAGACAAGGATAAAAAGTTCACAACAATCCCAGAACACTCGCTACATTACCGTCCACTAGCATCCCTTCCGTGTCAACTCTTGGTGCTTATAAGGTTCTATGCTTTTTTTAAGGGTAAGAAGGCTTTTTGCTGGATGAAAAAAGGAAGTGAAGTGAGAATAGAATAGTGTTTAATTGGAGTGAAATAGAAAAACGACAAACACTTATCAAACAAAAGTTTGACACAGCCCACGTTACAAAAATAAGCCTGTACGATCAAGGCCCGATGCAAAAAAAGAAGCTAGACAAGCTACTATCTTCGTCCTGATTTGTTGGTCTTCATTGTATTTCATGTCAAAATTTAATCATAGATTAAACTAACAAAATGTTCATGCATATCACCAAAAATTATATCATTGAAAATTATGTTCAAATACAAATCAACGATATGATTTTTGTTAACATGCATTAATATTTCGTTAGTTAAATCTTTAATCAAAATTTGGCATAAACTATATAAAAAGGACCTATAAAGAGGACGAAGGTAGTACAACCAAGGTCAGATGCAAGAAAAAGCTACGACCAAGTAGCAGCGACACACGATCCCTAAAAAAAGCAACAGCGACACACGATCCTAAAAAAAACAACGACACAAGGCTGGGCCGGTCAAACAGAAAGACAACGATGTATGACCAGGCTACGCGGGATAAAGCAACTCGGGGCAAGGTGACGGATCACAGAATGCACGAATTTTAAAGACAAACAATCCAATGGCTTTGGACTTAGATGTAAGATAACTATTTCAAATCTAGATGTGAAATAACAAAACTGTAAACTTATTATAAGACCCAATAGTTGATAAATAAGAACTTAAGACACAGTAGATCGATCGCCAGGAGGAATCCTACTCTAATCCATGGCACACATTAGACAGACAGATAGATATAGATGTTGCGGAGTAGATCAAGCTTCTTCGTCACTGTCGTGGAGGATGACCTCGTACTGGTCGGCGGGGAGTTTGGCCCTTGGGTCGTCATCGTTGAAGGCATCGACCAGGACGTAGGCGTAGCCGTCGCGCTTGAAGTCGGCGAGGACCTTCTCGTTCTCGTCGTCGTCAGCCTTGATGGCGTCCATGGCCTCGCGGAGCTCCTCCGGGAAGTTGGGCAGGGGATCACGAGGCTTCTTGTCCCACTTGAGCAACCACTTGATGTAGCTGTTGCGATGGTCTATCTTCACCATCACCTGCTTCTTGATCCCATACGCCTCATCATACAGGTAGAACCTCAACCACTCGAGGGATGCAGGCGCCGCCAGCGAGATCGATTCCTTCGAAAACCTAAGTCACGTGATCCCCTTCTCAATATGGTTGGGTGGGTTGAGGTGTGGATACTGTGTTGGCCAGGTGCTCCGGGGTGCCGTGCATATAGTCGCCCCAAGCGGCCATGCCCTATCTCTGTCGGAAACGGGTTCCTTAGAGCATCTCTAGCCGCGTCCTCGGAAAGGCCTCCCCAGGCGATTTTTTCACGCCGGCGTCGAAAAAACGGCCCGGTCGCGTCCCCAGGAACCCAACTTTCGCCGGCCTGGGCCGAAATCAGCGCTGGCGGACCCAGGCCAAACCCGGCGCGCTGGGGGCCTCTGGGGGTGCCGGGGCGAGCGGTTTTGGCGCAAAAGAGCCGCGAGCCAGCCGCGTCAGCGACACCACGCCTCGTCTTCCCCCAGCCGCGTCAGAACGCCTCGGTTTCCCGCGGTGAATCAATGGCAAGGCTGCCGCCAGTCAGCCTTGCCATTGATTCGTCACGGACGGCGCGTCACGGGCGGCGCGGTGACGCCTCCCCTCCCGCCACGCGTTCACGAGCGCGGCTATATAAGCCGGTGGCCTCCCTCGCCTCTGGCCACACCAGTGCCCTAGCCGCCGAGCTCTTCCTCTCTCGTGCGCCGCCGCCGAGCCCTCCCTCTCCCCCCACCGACAGCCCCGATGGCCGAGCGTTTCCCAGGCAACGACGCGGCGGCCAACGGCTTCGGCCGCCGCTCGCTCCGCGAACAGGAGTCATGGCTCCTGTTCGAGACGAACATCCCGACGCCGTCGGACATGCGCGGCGGGCCGACGGGGTGGAGGCTCAGCAACGGGGGAGTGCCCATTCCCCCGTTGCCCGATGCCGCGGCGCGCGCCTCCTACTTCGCCACCGAGGTCGAGATCGTGCGCGCCCCCCTCACCGACGAGCAACTCGCCCTCCCCCAGTACGCCGCCGACAACCACACGGCGTGGGCGGCGTACTTCGAGTGCCGTCAGCAGCAGAGGCTGGCGTCCACCAACGGGGCACCGGTGGTGGGCGACATGAAGAACAGCGAGGGGCGCCACCTGTGGTGGGACGTCCCCGGCCGCACGCTCGAGAGCGTGCTGACGCACCTTGAGGGCGACAACAACCCGCCGCTGGCATACCCCCCGACGAGGGCGACCGCCCCGGCCCACCGCCAACGCGACGGGCAATGGACGCACAGGAGGTTCGGCTCCTCCTCTTCTTCCTCCTAGCACTCTTCTTCCCGCTCCTCCGGTTCGCCGGCGCTGCGCGGTGTCAAGGCCGAGCCCGCGGCGGAGACGCCGCTCTGCCGGCGCACTCGCAGCACCGGCATCGTCATCAATGAGGGTGGCCGGCGCGCCCCCTTGCCGGCTCCTCCGCGCTTTGTCAAGCCAAAGACGGAGCCGGGGCTCGCGCCGGTGAAGACGGAGCCGGGTCTCCCCGCCGTGAAGCGATGTGGAGCTCGACGACGACGCTGCCCTCGAATGGGCGCGTAAGGACTCCCCGAAGATGGCGAGGGAGCGCCAGTGCGCCGCCCTGCAGCGCTTCACGCAACACCGTCGGGGCCGTGACGAAGGAGGAGTCGTCGTCATCGACGACAGCGACGACGGCGACGCGCCGCCGCCACCAGTCCGCCATGGCGACACCGGGCAGGGGTCCACCAGGGATGGCCGCGTCAAGGAGGAGAAGGCCGACGATGACGATGGCGGCGATGACAGCGACTACTCCGCATCCAGCCAGTTCCTTTTTTAATTAGATATATATTTGCTATGTAAAAAACTGCGAACATGTCAATATATGCCAAAGCTTGCCGAAATTTAGACTTGTTTAGCCGAACTTCGCCGAACGTTTTCATTTTTGAACACGCCTGGGGGCGGCCATGGGGCCGGCGGCTGGGGACCAACTCGCCCCCAGGCCGATTTTTGCGCCGACTCACTCCCAGGCGGCGATTTTAGGCGCCCCCTGGGGGGCCAACGGCTGGAGATGCTCTTAGCGGGCACCTAAAGGAAGACGTCCCATGGGCTTGCATAAAATTGAAGGAAATATGCCCTAGAGGCAATAATAAAGTTATTATTTATTTCCTCATATCATGATAAATGTTTATTATTCATGCTAGAATTGTATTAACCGGAAACATAATACATGTGTGAATACATAGACAAACATAGTGTCACTAGTATGCCTCTACTTGACTAGCTCGTTAATCGAAGATGGTTGAATTTCCTAGCCATGGACATGAGTTGTCATTTGATTAATGAGATCACATCATGAGGAGAATGATGTGATTGACTTGACCCATTCCGTTATCTTAGCACTTGATCGTTTAGTATGTGGCTATTGCTTTCTTCATGACTTATACATGTTCCTATGACTATGAGATTATGCAACTCCCGTTTACCGGAGGAACACTTTGTGTGCTACCAAACGTCACAACGTAAATGGGTTATTATAAAGGTGCTCTACAGGTGTCTCCGAAGGTACTTGTTGAGTTGGCGTATTTCGAGATTAGGATTTGTCACTCCGATTGTCAGAGAGGTATCTCTGGGCCCTCTCGGTAATGCACATCACTATAAACCTTGCAAGCAATGTGACTAATGAGTTAGTTGCGGGATGATGCATTACAGAACGAGTAAAGAGACTTGCCATTAACGAGATTAAACTAGGTATTGAGATACCGACGATCGAATCTCGGGCAAGTAACATACCGATGACAAAGGGAACAACGTATATTGTTATGCGGTTTGACCGATAAAGATCTTCGTAGAATATGTAGGAGCCAATATGAGCATCTTGGTTCTGCTATTGGTTATTGACCGGAGACGTGTCTCGGTCATGTCTACATAGTTCTCGAACCCATAGGGTCCGCATGCTTAAAGTTTGGTGACGATCGGTATTATGAGTTTTTGTGTTTTGATGTACCGAAGGTAGTTCGGAGTTCCGAATATGATCACAGACATGACGAGGAGTCTCGAAATGGTCGAGACGTAAAGATTGATATATTGTACGTTTATATTCGGACACCGGAAGTGTTCCGAGTGGTTTGGGAGAAAACCGGA